>NC_064420.1:46512500-46737500 GCF_023375975.1 Astyanax mexicanus
AGTATTGTTCTGTTATGTTTTATAGGGCCAAATTATTCAGAGGGAAGAAGCTGCAGGGAGATTACGACATCAAAGTGGAACAGGTAGGTTTCGCAACAAGTAAATATTATATATAATAAAACAAACCACATCATCTCTACTGCTGTACAGATTGTGCTGGCTTTATTGCTGTATTGATTTACTGATTTATTCCTTCATTTGTATTCTAGGCTGAGTTTCGTGACCTGAATGTGGTGTCTCATGCTAACGGGACCTGTAACGTGGCTATGCAGGTCCTTAGGAATGGAACCAGGGTCGTGAGGTACGTACACTAGAAACCTACACCTAGTTTGAACTCAAATAAATTAAGTCTGTTTTATGAAAAGTTTATTATATTCAAACATTACTCAACTATTATAAAATACAGGGGTTGGACAACTGGAAACTGAAACACCTGTCACCATTTTAGTGTGGGAGGTTTCATGGCTAAATTGGAGCAGCCTGGTGTTCAATCTTCATTAATTGCACATTGCACCAGTAAGAGTAGTAAGAGTGTGAAGGTTCAATTAGCAGAGTAAGAGCACAGTTCTGCTCAGAATATTGAACTAGAGATTGTGTAGCCCATCTGTTGATGTTGATCCACTCTGATCCTAGCAGGTACTCTGACAAGTGTGAAAACACCAGCAGCAACACTGTGACTGATACACTCGCACCAGCACCACACAGCTGTGCTGAGAATGTTCCACCACCCACAATAGATCTGATCAGCAGTGGCCATATGGTTAAGTCTGACCAATATTCAGAAAAGCATAAAGCCATTAATCTGTTATATTCGCAGTGTGGGCAGTGTGTCAAGTCCTGCTGAAAAATGAAATCTGCATCTCCATGCTGTAAGATTTTGTGGGAAAACAAAACTGCACTGACTTTAGACTTGATAATAAAACACAGTGGATCAACACCAGCAGATGTCATGTCTCTCCAAACCATCACTGATCATCAGTAAATTTTACATTTCATTTGTAAATCAAGGGAGCAGAGTCTGGAGGAAGAGTGGAGAGACACACAGTCCAAACTGCTTGAGGTCTAGTGTGAAGTTTCCACCAATCAGTGATGGTTTGGAGAGACATGTCTGTCATCTGCTGGTGTTATATCATGTAGGAACTTTTATGGAGATACAGATTTTTCATTTTCCAGCAGGACTTGGCACACTGCCCACACTACCAAAAGTACCAATTGGTCTTTAATATAATATTCTAATTTTCTGAGATACTGATTTTGGGGTTTTCATTGGCTGTAAGCCATAATCATCAGCATTAAAAGAAATAAAGGCTTAAAATAGATCACTCTGTGTGTTTAATATATCTATATAATATATGAGTTTCACATTTTGAACTGAATTACTGAAATAAAGTAACTTTTCAATTATATTTTATTTTTTTGTGATGCACCTCTACGTAACTGCATGTCAAATTTTGCAGCAATCCAGAAGGAAACATCCAAAAAGAATAAAACTTGGTGGGTAGTCATGACAGGCTGCATTGGAGTAAATCAGAATGATATTGTAAGCATGCCAGATGACCTTTGGCCTTCGTTACAGGCACTGTGACAGCCCACATTTACTGGGGTTGGACAATGAAACTGAAACACCTGGATTTAGAGCACAATAATGTATTGTGGTGATGGACAGTTCTGGTGGAAACAGGAGAGTTGAGGTGCACATTGAATTCTGCCGTGATTTGATCAGCCGTGGTTTTATGTTTTTTTGGATACAATCCGGGTTAGCACCCGAACATCCCTTTCAGACAGCTTCCTCTTACAGCGTCCACAGTTAATCCTGTTGGATGTGGTTGGTCCTTCTTGGTGGTAACTCGCTGACATTACCCTGGATACCTTGGCTCTTGATGCATCACAAAGACTTGATGTCTTGGTCACAGATGCTCCAGCAAGATGTGCACCAACAATTTGTTCTCTTTTGAACTCTGGTATGTCACCCATAATGTTGTGTGCATTGCAATATTTAGAGCAGAACTGTGCTCTTACCCTGCTAATTAAACCTTCACACTCTGCTCTTACTGGTGCAATATGCAATTAATTAAGATTGAACACCAGGCTGCTCCAATTTAGCCATGAAACCTCCCACACTAAAATGACAGGTGTTTCAGTTTCCTTGTCCAACCCCTGTACGTTAATAAGTGGCTCAAACTTTTCGGAGCACATACTCAGAAATAACTGTATATTCAAAAATACAAAGGTTTTCAGTATAGTGCACCTACAGAGTGAGGTATGTAGACTATAGAGTTTAAAATCAAGGTAGACGTTTTCAGTAAAGTGGATGTGAGTGCATTTGTCTGGTGCTTGTCTGACCTGGGCTATCTCCAGTATGTGATTTGTTGGTACGTCTTGCTAAGGGTTAGGCTAGATGCCAGGCCGAGCCTGTCCAATTACTGAGTCCTGCATTAGTCTGAGTCTGTAGCTCTCCTGCTAAAGCTGCCTGTCTGCTGCATTCTAATTGTGTTGGACTTAATGACTGGAAGCCTCTCAGGCTAAACCAAGCACATCCTGAAAAAGATCCCACTGTGGACAGCAGACTGCAGCTCGGCTGGTTATCTGCTCGCTCCACATTACAACAGCAGAGATAGATGTCCTGACTGATTACAGTCCTAACATACAGCTGAATAGAGCAGGCTGAGATTAGAAGCAGGAGGGCAGTATCTGTGCTGGTGCAGACAGTGTCCAGAGATCTGCAGTGGGTCTGGATGAAAATGTGTCTGAAAAGCTGTCCAAAATGCCATGTAATATGGCTGAACCATCAGTGTGCCACTATCTCACAAAAAAAGCTATTATTTTTTTTAACATAGCATCAAGAAATACTTGATACAGAATAATTCATACTGGATACTAAAAGAAAATCATAGTAAATAAAGAATATTACATGTAAAATAAGAAATAATACATATTGAATACTACATAATTCATAGTACATAAAGAACAATACATGGAAAATACGGAATAATTCCTACTGTATACTACATAATTCAAAGTAAATAAAGAATAATACATGGTGGGTAATGAATAATACATACTGAATACTAAAAAAATCATAGTAAACAAAGAATAACATATAGTAAATAATGAATAATACATACTGGAGACTAAAAAAATCATAGTAAAAAAAATAATACATTGTGAATAAAGACTAAAAAAATCCTAGTAGATAAAGAAAAATGCATGGTGAATAATGAATACTACACACTGGATGCTAAATAATTCATAGAAAATAAATAATAATAAATGGTGAATAATGAATAATACATACTGGATAATAAAAAAGGATAGTACATAAAGAATAATACATGGTGAATAATGAATAATACATACTGAATACTTAAGAATTGATAGTTAATAAAGAACAATACTTGTTGAATAAGGAATGATACATACTGGATATTAAATAATCCATAGTAGATACAAATTACGCATAGTGGATAAAGAATAATGCATAGTCGAATTTGAATAACTTTAAATGGATAATAAATATTTTATAGTAGATGTTGAATAATTCATAGTAGGTAGTGAATTATTCATACAGGACACGGAGTAATTCATAGTGGATGTTAAATATTTCATAGTGGGTAGTGAATAATTCATAGCATACATAATTCACACAGTTAAAGCTCAAAAAGAAGCTTTAAAATCCAGGGATTGAAATGAACATTTAAATTACTTTGCTGGGTTTCTATTAGTCATATGTCATTAGATGTGCAAACCTTGAAAAGGGCAAGCTGACATTCAGATTTAAATGAATACAGTTTATTTTTGTCATTGAAAAATTAAAAGCCTTTATTTTGTGTATTTTAGTAAATTTTAGGAAATTTCATGTATGTGGTGTTTCAGAAGCCATCGCTCAAACAATCACTTAAAGCACTTTATTTGTAACAGTGTAAATAACAGTGGCGTGCAGTGAATATAGTAGGTACCCCTTCTGCAAACACCCCCCCTATACCCCCCCACCCCGCAGCTGACCGACACATAGATAAATATTACAATAACTACAATAACTCTGTCTTGACTAAGTTATATTAACTTAATACACATCAACAGCCCACAAATACAACAGCTACAAACTACAAAATTATACAATAGACCCAATAATCAGTGATTTATTTGCCTACAAGTACAACCGTTTAACAGAGATCACTAATTTGTATGTCTACAGTACACCAGGGCAGCCAAAACATTAGGTACACACAAAAACTCACCAGTCTGGCCGCCTATTATTTTGAATTAGTTTCACATTGAAGAACAGCCTTTATACAGGCTATTTAATATGACGTGACACAATATCTGTCTGATTTACAGCCGCAAATCCATGATAGTTCTCTAACTATTGAATTAATCCAGCATGAGCTCCGTTTATGATTAAGCATCGCGTAACACCTTCAGCACAGCGCTGCTGAGAAGGGGTTGCACAGCCATGGCCCCTCCCCCGGAGTGAAAATCATGAATCTGATTGGTTAGACTTGCTTTCGACTTTGCTAATAGATTCATTACTACACCCTTCTCAAAATCAGGAGAAGGGTCAAGCAGTCACGTGGGGGCAGAAGCCATTTTAAAGAGCTTTGATTGGTTAAAACCGCTGTCAGACAGATAAGAGTCCTGTAGCAACTGAAAGACACAGATTAATGCTTTAAATTAGTTGCTGTTTTTTATTTTTAGTTAATTTATGAAATTAATTCTTACAATAACTATAAAATATATTTCCTGATTAAAAATAATGTAATTATTTACATGCATTTATTGTCACCCCTTCTCTGAAGGGTTAGAAGGGCCTCACTGCACACCACTGGTAAATAATCACAGAGTGGAGAGAGCATAAAATTGTCAGTGTGAGATATTAAATATCCTTTACACTCACATTCCTGCAGTCTGACGGTTTTATAAATATGCAGCCATTACCACTGAGACTTCACAAGTGCCATCACTAATTACAGACAAGATATAACAGAAGACACTTAGAGTTTAACGAGACATTTAATGAATTCACCTCTCGACCCGTTTAAGTATCTACAGTACACTCTGTGTTAATAAAGAGCTGCACCCTAAAGGAAACAACCAACAGGAACGGAACTTGGTGGGTAGTCCAGCCAGACTGTCATGGAGTCTCATCTCTTTTGATGGAGATGACCAATCAGTCTAAGGGCCCTATCGTACACCCTGCACAAGGCACATTGGAATGCTCATTGCTCCCTTACACCACGTCATCAGGGCTTCACGCCTTGCGCCAGCACTGTTAAAATAGCGTCAGAGTTTAGGAATAAATCTAAACTGATGGGTGTGGTGGTCTGGAAGTGAGGTGTGTTCAGGTAAATTTCTGTCGTGTTCTTAATTTGGTGATGGATAACACAAGTGCTCCACTGACTGATTAAAACCCTGACAACAGTCAGTCGTCAGAGTCGGTTCCTATGGGTGCACCCAGCGCTCGTACACTCGACAATAAACAGAATCAATAATAAAATAACATTGCTGTTCCCTTAAATTGAGCTGCTGGAGTATCTTCACAGCATGAACATACAGGTCAGTATCTGTCTCTGCTGAGAAGCACAAAAGCGCTGCGCTGTTAAAATGCAAATGCACAAAAGTCAGAGCTCACCTGCCTCTTAAAAGGAAGGACAACTGGCACACTGATTGGTTTATTTCACGCTACACCCAAAATTAACCACACCCATGATTCATTAATTAAAAGAATTAGTACATGCCTTTTGTGCATTTCAAACCATGCAAGGCATTTTTTTTACAGATGCCCTAAATGTTTAATCATTTATTGTTTCTGGTAACTTTTATCACCCCTCCGAATACCACTGCAATCCCACACTTATTTCTTAGTGCAACTATTTTTGCAACTATTTTTTGATTATGAATGTATATAAATTCTGTAACTAGAGTGTCCGAATGTCTCCACAGGTCGTTCAAGCCCGATTTCGTCCTCATCCGCCAGCACGCCTTCAGCATGACTGAAAACGCAGATTTCCGCAACCTGATCATCGGTCTGCAGTACGCCGGGATCCCCAGCGTCAACTCCCTGGAGTCCATCTACAACCTCTGTGATAAACCCTGGGCGGTGAGTTGATATAAAAGTAGTTTGGTAAAGCTTTTGATTTATTATTAGTATTATCTACTAGTATTATTAGATTCTGGTATTAGCTTTTGTTTGTCATTCGTTATATTTGGATTTAGTCAGGATTTGGTAGTTTAAGCCTGGCCTTATAAAAAGTTTGCCAGATTTTAACCCTGATTTGGATTTTCCTACAAATTTTCCAATCGAAAAGAATATCCTGGTTGGACTTTTGATTGGATATCTGATAATGTGAGAGTAAATATTAGTCAGTCCTAAACCTTCCAATCAAATTTCTTAACATTTTATGATTAACAGGGTTCACAAAAAGAGAAGCTGAACAGAGGAAGTTTGTTGATCATCCTCATACCCATTATCATCCATATGAGAGCTGCTTGTGAGAAGATGGATGGATGGATGGATAGATGGATAGATGGATGGATGGATGGATGGATGGATGGATAAAGTCAGATAGAGAGAGACAGAAACAGAAATAAGAGCATACAGACACAGATACACAGACAGACAGACTGACAGATTAAAATACATTTGACAAAGACAAATAGAAAAATGGATAGACAGAGAGACACATTGACAGACAGACACATTGATGAATATAGACAGACAGACAGATACATAGATAGAAAGAGAGAGAGAGAACAGAGAGAGAGAGAGAAATAAGAGGAAAGCCGACACACACAGATACACAGATGACGAACAGACAGACAGATAAAAAGTCAAAAGACTAAGACAAATGGAAAGATGGAAAGATGGATAGATGGACAGATGCATATACAGACAGACAGACAGACAGATTGATGGGTGGAAACAGAAATAAGAGGGAAACAGACAGACAGACAGAGAGACAGATAGATAAGAGTGAGGCAGAGAGAAACAGATACACAGATGACGGACAGACAGACAGATAAAAAGACACTAGACTAAGACAAATGGAAAGATGGATAGATGGACAGATGCATATACAGACAGACGCATATACAGACAGACAGATTGATGGATGGAAACAGAAATAAGAGGAACACAGACAGACAGACACAGAAAGAGAGAGAGAGACGGAGAGAGAGAGAGAGAGAGAGAAACAGAGACAGACAGATACACAGATAGACAGACAGATAGACAGGTAAAAAGACAATAGACAAAGACAAATTGAAACACGAATAGACAGACACATGGACAGACAGATTGATAGATGAAGACAAAAATAAGAAGGAGACAGACAGAAAGACAGACAATTTCCATGTAACTAGTCATATATTATTATATTTATTTATTTTTGTGGTTTTAATTCAGAGTAAGGATGAAAAGCTCTGCGTGGCGCTCCAATGAATTAAACAGTGCAGTCCTTGAGCGCTGACGTTCATTGCTGACTGCACTAGGAATTATGGAGTTGAATTTACAGAACGCTCCAGAATGTCCAGCTTAAATGTGAGACGTGCTCCGATTTTCACATCTGTTACAATAAAAAAAGTATTTTTCAAATTGTAGCCGAGGGTGAAATCAGCTAAAATCAGGGGATTAGTGACTCTTTAAAAAGTCAAACGGGAAAAGTTACAAACTGAAGTTTTTTTCTATAAGCCTATTAGAGAGATATTAAATTGTAAGATGACGTCTAAAGACTGGGTCCAAATGAGTCATTGAGTAGATTGAGCTGGAGCACAGAGCAGCCTGCCAACCAAAAATATCCTGCCAACTGTTGGCCTGTGGTCAGAAACCGGACACTAAAAAAATGTCAAAACAAGGTCAAACATACTCAAAAGGACAGTGTGAGGATAGTGTAATGCTTCAGTAAATCAGTAATATTGATATACTCTATGCGAGGGGGGGGGGGGTATATAAAGCTCCCAGCGTTGAGCTGTAGAGCAGAGGAACTGTGTTCTATCTGGAATGAGCTTTCTCCATCTAATACATAGAGAATTGGAATAAATAGATATATGATAATTTAATAACGGTTTCTGATTGATGTTTAACTTTAAACAGGCTAGAAGTGCAATAACCAATAATTAAATAATCTGCTTGATAATTCAATAACTGTTTAGGATTGATATTGATGATATTAGGCAGGTTGAAAATGCAATACCCATAATTTAATAAAATGCATGTAGAAATGTACTGCAAATGAATAGGACATCACTGAGCTCTGGAATTTCTCTGGAATGATGTTCTCCTGTTGTCACTGCAGCATTGCTGTGAGTGTTTGGTTGTATTTAAAGTCTGTCAGAAAGCCTTCCCTGTACAGTAGAGACAGTTACTACAACAAAAGCAGGATAAACTCTTTTTTATATACCTTTGATTTTAGTTAAAATATAAATATATTCATTGTTCAGTCACACAGCTGGATTTAGGGTGTGTCGGTGTGTCTTTGGTATTGTGAGAGCACAAAAAATACGCCTTGCACTGCTCTAAAACGTGTAAAAGGTATTAACTAATTATTTTAATTAATCATGGGTGTGATTTGGGCGTAAGGTAAAATAAACCTTAAACCTAAATCAGTGTGCCAGTCGTCATTCCTTTTAAGAGTCAGGTGAGCTCTGACTTTGGCACGTTTGTATCTTAACAGCTCAGCGCTTTTGTGCGTCTCAGCAAAGAAAACTGACCTGCATGTTCACACTGTGAAGATACACCAGCAGCTCATTTAAGGGAACAGTAATGTTATTTTATTCTTTATTCTGTTTATTGTTAAAAGTTAAAAGTCAGGTTTGTGCTCTGCAGTGTGTCGGTGTGTGTGTGTGTTTAATGAAGGTGGGGGTGTACGGATGTTTAGGATGCACTGTGCGCACGGCACTCCTGCAGGGCTGAGATAGGATTGGGTGGCTGACTGTTGACTGTTATCAGGGTTTTAATCAGTCAGTGGCGCACATGTATTTCAGAAATTTACCTAAACTCTGATGCCATCTTAACGGTTCTGGTGCAAGGCGTAAATATAGACTTTTGATAGGGTGTAAGATAGACTGTCTCTCTCTCTCTCTCTCTCTCTCTCTCTCTCTCTCTCTATCTCTCTCTCTCTCTCTCAATCAAATATTATTATAATACAGTACAAAAAGCTCTAGTCTGCCAGACCAAAACCACACTATAAATTCCAGCGTTATAAAAATGAATCATGATTTTAATTCATTTTTAAGGGACAGACACCACTTATATCATTTAATTTGGACAATCTAATGCTAATATTTCTTAAAAATAATTCAAACACAGAAATGCATCCAGTAATATGCTTAGGAAAAAAATATTTGTAGTTTAATCAGTTAAAGTAATGCTGTTTATAAAGTGCCACAATCAGGCTCACTGTTTGTTTGTTCCAACAAGATCTAAATGATGACAGTAGGAGATAAACCTGGTTTCAAGCATTTAATAACTGTGTTCAAGCCCTGTTACACCATTCCATCCAAAAAAACAAAACATGTTTATAATGTAGCTTCATTGACTAAAAAACATTTGAACATTGAACATTGGCTTTTTTGAATATAGTATATATATATATATATTTTTTTTACTTAGAAAATGAATTTGCTGCTCTAAATATAAAACTGTATAAAGACTGTATTTTCATGAGAGAATATTGTTGTAATAAAGATTAATAAAGACTCACAGATGCCTGCTGAAAGCTGTAGACTCATACTCTGCTTTATCTGTTGTTGTCTGTAGTTTGCTCAGCTGATCAGCACACACAAAAGACTTGGAGCAGAGAAATTCCCACTGATCGAACAGACCTTCTACCCAAACCACAGAGAGATGGTAAGATGTATTTGACAAACAACAACAAATATAAGTACTACTACAACCACACATGATAAAAGACTTAACTCAATAAACTGAAAATATATACACACACAAACACGAAAACCAGATTGGATTTTTTATTATTTTCGAGTTCCAAAAGACACCTTATTTTTTTTGTTTAACAAATGTATTTAATTTTTTTTCCCCCATTTTCTCCAATTGGCTTTAGCTAGACCAATTGTCCCACCCTTTCAGCTGTTACTCAGCTGTATATCCCTGTATATTAACACCAGGTGGCAGAAGACTAGCACATGCCTCCTCCGATAAATGTGAAGTCAGACTCCTCCTCTTTTTTAACTGCTGCTGATGCAGCATTATAGCCGAGCAGCATCACAGCGCTAACACTCGGAGGAAAGCACAGCGACTCGGTTCTGATACATCAGCTCACAGACGCAGCCTTGTGCTAAACGATCAACATCAGCCTAGGAGTGATGAGGGGAAAGAGAGAGCGCCATCTACTGTACCCACCCAGAGAGAGCAAGACCAATTGTGCTCTCTCAGGGCTCCGGCAGCAGATGGCAAGCTGCATGACCAGGATTCAAAACAACCATCTCCCGATCATAGTGGCAGAGCCTTAGACTACTGGAACACTCGGTGCCCCAAAGACGCCATATTCTGATAATGAGCCAGTTCTGTGACGTCACTCTGAAGACCCCTTTTTGATACCTTTATGAGTTTTGATCAGATTATAGATGTGCTTCATTAGCTGGAAGAGTTTTCAGTGCAGATAAAATCTTGACCTGAGCGTTGCTGCAATCACACAAAGGACAGAACAATTAGCAGAAACTATAAATAACCCATTCTTTATTCTCTCCTCAGGTAACCATGCCAACGTTCCCTGTTGTGGTGAAAATTGGACATGCTCACGCTGGAATGGGGAAGGTAAGCTTTAATTAAGCATGGTTCCTACGAAGCAGAGAAGTAAACACAAATAATTAAGAGATGTTGTAACCAAGGATATTTCGACTATGAATAACCTATAATAATGTGATGTTTTTAAATTTATTTTGATAAAAAAAAAGATTGAAAATGTTCTAACTTAAAAATATATAATATAAAATTTTGGTAACGCTTTATTTTTAGGAACTCAAATTAGGTGCTTATTAATGTCTTATTATTTGCTTAATAAAGTCTTAATTAGAAATTTATATTTATTTACTACTTATTAAGCTTTATTCTGCATTATTAAATGTTATTGGTGTTTAATTAGCGGTGTGTTATGTGGAAATGATTAATAATGGCTGTATTAGTTCTTATAGTGCACAATAAACAGTTATGTCAGCACCCTGTTAAGCAGATTATTAAGCATTAATTATTAGCTAATTCTACATGTTATAAGTGTATAATTGGCAGAATTTTGATTTATGTGAATTTGGCAAGATTATGGCTGTGCTGGAGTTTATTGAGTTAATAAGTGGTTAATAAGTCACTAATAGACGTAATAGCACCATATTCTAAAGTGAGGTTCTGTTCATCACTAATTACACACTAAAAAGAACTTAATAAATCTTTAATCAATCACAGACCCCTAATTAAGCACCAATACCACTTACACAGAATAAAGCCTAATAAGCAGTGAATAAATAATTTACAAATGGCTAATTAAGGCTTTATTGAGCAAAAAATAAGACATTAATAAGTGCCTAATTGGTGTTCCTTAAAATAAAGTGTCACCAAAACTTTATGTAATAATAGTATTTTATTGAAAAATGTTGGGATGCTGTGTACAATACAGTTAAATGTAAATTGAAACCGAATGGAATGACTTGCAAATCTCATAAATCCTATATTTTATTCACAACAGAGCGTAGAACACAAATTGTATGTTACAAATTAAAAACAAGAACTCATTTAGAACTTGATGCCAGCATTGTATGCCAAAATATTCTTAGACAAAGGCAACAAAAGGCAGAAATAATAAGTAGTACTAATTAAAAAATATTTTGGCATACAATACTGGCATGAAGTTCTAAATGAGTTCTTGTTTTTCATTTGTAACATACAATATGTTACAAACTTGACTTGACTGGGTATAAAAATTATAATTTGGAGCTTTATTAATCTCCCAAATATATCGTCTAAAAAACAGAAAATGTTCCTTGAGGTAAAATTGTAAAGACATTTGATAAACATTAGAAACATGACATAATATCATGAAAATATTTACAGAATCTTAAGAATATTCTGTGTATACAGGGGTTGGACAATGAAACTGAAACACCTGTCATTTTAGTGTGGGAGGTTTCATGTCTAAATTGGAGCAGCCTGGTGTTCAATCTTCATTAATTGCACATTGCAGTGTGAAGGTTCAGTTAGCAGGGTAAGAGCACAATTCTGCTCTAAATATTGCAATGCACACAACATTATGGGGGACATACCAGAGTTCAAAAGAGGACAAATTGTTGGTGCACGTCTTGCTGGAGCATCTCTGACCAAGACAGCAAGTCTTTGTGATGCATCAAGAGCCACGGTATCCAGGGTAATGTCAGCATACCACCAAGAAGGACCGACCACATCCAACAGGATTAACTGTGGACGCTGTAAGAGGAAGCTGTCTGAAAGGGATGTTTGGGTGCTAACCCGGATTGTATCTAAAAAACATGAAACCACGGCTGATCAAATCACGGCAGAATTCAATGTACACCTCAACTCTCCTGTTTCCACCAGAACTGTCCGTCACCACAATCAATTATTGTGCTCTAAAACCAGGTGTTTCAGTTTCAATCTCCAACCCCTGTAAGCGTGTAAGGTCAGTATTGGATGCTGCTGATCCTTAGGCTCTCAGGTTGCACTGCATTAAAAACTGTACTAGTTCTGTACTAGAAATCACTGCATGGGCTTATTCAAAACAGACTGAGACAAAATGAAAAACTTTGAGACATTGAAAACTGGATGATAATATAATAACTGAATTTAAATTATACTGCATTGATGTTATAAATACATTTTCCACCAATTATTACCAGGAATAGAAATGATTATTTTCTTTTTAATCTGTTTTGAAAGGTGAAAGTCGACAATCACACTAAATTCCAGGACATAGCGAGCGTGGTCGCCCTCACACAGACCTACTCAACCTCCGAGCCTTTCATCGATTCCAAGTACGACATCAGGATTCAGAAAATCGGCAACGATTACAAAGCTTACATGTGAGTATTACTGCAGTTACACACAAACACACAGACTGAGTATACTGACACTGATAATGATGTTTAATTATATCCTGTGAATCATCTCTATGTTTCAGGAGAACCTCTATCTCAGGCAACTGGAAGTCCAATACGGGCACCGCCATGCTGGAACAAGTGGCCATGACAGATAGGTATGAATTGATGAATACGTTGTTTGGAAAGAAATACAAATAAATAGAACCAATCAGAATCAGGAATGGGGCAATAGAATCTCAGAGGCAGAACCAATACTGGTCTACACAGATATATCTCCTGAAAAATGTTTATTTGGGTGTTTAAAGTGCTTCCATTTATTAACAGTAAGTTTAGATTCACAGATTTCCAATAAGGCTGGGTGCTTTAGCATTAGCAGCTAACCACTAGTGTTCCGGTAATCCAGGGCGATATTAGCTAACGGTTCATCCCACGTAGCTTGTTTTAACACGGTAAACACGCAGACTACAATCCAATATACTCACCTTTGAACGGCGAAAGAGCTAGCACTTAGCACAGTTAGCAGCTAATGCTAATACTGCTCCAGTCTTGGTGCTGGAGAACTAAACTGAAACTCCTGTATAGAGTCACAGAGTGTCTTTCCTGCTCTTTAATACCTGACTGGGAAAATTCATACATAAGGTGCAGTGGATTATAAGGCGCACTGGCCATTTTTTTTGCAAAATTTAAGGATTTAAGGATACAGTTTGAAAAATATAGTAGTAAACATATAATAGCATATAGTAACATAACATCTACTCAGTACATTTTAAGTAACTCTACACATCAGTGTGGAAGCCTGATAACCATTGCAATCTTTACTTGGGTTTACAGTTGTATTTTATATAATGGTTGACTGTGTGGCCACCGTGTTGTAGGCAATAAGAGCAAGTAGCCATTTTTGTTAATGCAAAGCATTCATTATCCTTGTAGTGTTTGCAGGTATAACTATACAGCAAGTTATGGGAACCTAAAGACGCCAGACATTTAAAGTACATATTGTCATTGTTCAATGAAAAACAAATATCACCAAAACAGCAACTTTACAGGATAGAGAAAAATCTTCTAAACTTTCAATGGAAGTTATTGTAAAAAGAGTTTATTTCAGGTCATTTTGAAGAGTTTCTATTGGTCAGTTCATCAAGAAATTGTGGCACAGTGTAAGGGACAGATTGTCCATTCAAATTATGCAGTAAAATAAAAATCGACAAAAATAGAGATACTTGTTTTTCATTGGACATCAACGATATGGTTATGACAGATAGGTATGAGTCAATGAAGACATTGTTTAGAAAGAAATACAAATAAATAGAACCAATCAGAATATCAGAGGTAGAACCAATCAAAATCATAACTTTAATAACAGGTTTTTCCTCCTGAAAACTGTTTATTTGGGTGAGTAAGGTGGTTCCGTAAACTTAGATTTCCAGATTTCCACTATGGCTGGGTGCAGCAGCATTAGCATTAGCGGCTAACCATTAGCACAAGCAGTTAGCAGCTAATGGCACCCAACACAGCTTCAGGGACAGTGTAAGGGACCGTTTGTCCATTTAAATTATGTAGTAAAATAAAAATCGACAAAAATAGACACGTGTTTTTCATTGGAAATCGACGATATGGTTATTTTATAATACGTATTTCTGCCAAAACTTACTATAAAAACTGCTTGTTAAACAAAACAAAAAAAATAAAACGCTCCTGTTTCTATAATTCTAAGTAGGTATCAGTATTGCTAACGACAAATACACATATTATAATAAAATATAAAAACTGTAATACATCATAATCGGTTAGAAAAAAATGGTATCTACGCATCTATTCCTAAACAGGTTCTCCAGGTTGTCAGATTCTCCATTTAAACTAGTGAATGGGGAAAAGGGAAGCCAAATTCAGCTGTATAATCAAACAAAGTACAGTACTGTGCAAAAGTTTTAGGCATCAAAGCAAATTACACTAATCCATTTATCTCAGCAGTACGAGTGTTTTTACCTGAAAAAAGCACAACATATGATTTAATCAGATGCAAATAAACATTACATTACATTTGGCAGATGCTTTTGTCCAAAGCAACTTACAATAGTCAAGTACAAAAGTAATAGAAGTTAAAGATAAAACATTTTTAGATAGGGCTTAAAGGAGGTCGAAGGGAAATAATGGGATAGAGGAGTGAAGGAGGGGAAGAAGGAAATGAGGTTAGAAGTAGTTAGTTAGGGGTGTTAGGAGAGTAAGTGCTCTTTGAAGAGCTCTGTCTTCAGGAGTTTATTAAAGATAGTGAGAGATTCTCCTGATCTGGTAGTAGAAGGTAGTTAGTGTGTTAGAGGTGTTAGGAGAGTAAGTGCTCTTTGAAGAGCTCTGTCTTTAGGAGTTTATTAAAGATAGTGAGAGATTCTCCTGATCTGGTAGTAGAAGGTAGTTAGTTAGAGGTGTTAGGAGAGTAAGAGCTCTTTGAAGAGCTCTGTCTTCAGGAGTTTATTAAAGATAGTGAGAGATTCTCCTGATCTGGTAGTGGAAGGTAGTTAGTTAGAGGTGTTAGGAGAGTAAGTGCTCTTTGAAGAGCTCTGTCTTCAGGAGTTAATTAAAGATAGTGAGAGATTCTCCTGATCTGGTAGTAGAAGGTAGTTAGTTAGAGGTGTTAGGAGAGTAAGAGCTCTTTGAAGAGCTCTGTCTTCAGGAGTTTATTAAAGATAGTGAGAGATTCTCCTGATCTGGTAGTAGAAGGTAGTTAGTGTGTTAGGGGTGTTAGGAGAGTAAGTGCTCTTTGAAGAGCTCAGTCTTCAGGAGTTTATTATTAAAGATAGTGAGAGATTCTCCTGATCTGGTAGTAGAAGGTAGTTTGTTAGAGGTGTTAGGAGAGTAAGTGCTCTTTGAAGAGCTCTGTCTTCAGGAGTTTATTAAAGATAGCGAGAGATTCTCCTGATCTGGTAGTAGAAGGTAGTTAGTTAGAGGTGTTAGGAGAGTAAGTGCTCTTTGAAGAGCTCTGTCTTCAGGAGATTCTTAAACATAAATACATTAGAACGTTACAAGGAATTCTCATTTTTAACTATAAGTATGTTATTTATATCCTGTGAGCCGAGCTGAAGCACAAAGTGTAGAGATTACAGATTTCTCCTGGAAGATTTCCCTCTGCCAGCATGTGTATATTATTATGTTCAGTTCCGTCAGCAGCTCACCTGATTTACCACATTTACCAGTAATTTATTACCAAACCAGGTGTTGATTAATATGATGAGAACTAGAAATAAATAACTCTATTAAACTCAGATGAGGAGGAGAGATTAGGAGATGTTTTAAGGAAACATAAGGCATTTTGTAAAATTGCTGTTTGTATTTATTGTAATGCTGTTATAGTGTTTTACTGAGATAATAAACACTCTGACCTCTGTATATCTTAATTTTAGCTAAAGGGCAGAATAATAGGGTGCTTCTCAGAGGCAGAAACAATCAGAGTCTCAATTCTGATTGGTATTCGAGAGACCTACCTCAACTAATTTAATACAATGTCAATTACAATGTTTTATACTTACTACAACACTTTTAAAACAACCTTTAAAAACTTTAGAAACTGTAATAACCCTCTTTAATCATTATTCTTCTCCATGCTGTGACAGTTGAGTTGTGCTCTCTGTAACCCAGTGTGTATATCCTCTCTGATCACAACAGAAATAAGTGGGATACAGAGGCTCCCTGTAATCTTCAGGGCTCTCTGTACTGAGAGAAACTTTTTAGCAGACTGAAACAGAACAGAGACGGCTCTAATTAGCACTATTTTGGGTTCAGTCTCAGTCTATCCCTGCAGGAGACACATTCAAACTGTGTTATTAAAAAACCCTTTTAAAGAAAGTGCTCTAGAATATCTAATACAGCACTGCAATATATGTCCAAATGTTTGTAGACACTGTATTATATAGTGTTTATTCAGAAGTCAAGGGTGTAAATAGTGGGTTTGTCGCATTGTTATTGCAATAACAGCCTCTTATCTTCTGGAAAAGCATTTGATTAAATATTTAAACATTTGTATTCAACATCAACAGCTCAGTCGTTTCAAAGAACACAGTTTCACTGCTCTACAGCTCAATACTGGGAGGCTTAAAGATGAACTCCGGTGTAAAATGGACTTTTGTTGTAGTAAAACATGATAAAAAGTTTTTATCTTTGATGAATAGCACACCTCCGTTCTCCCAAACACCCTTCAGACTGGGTGACACGGGGCATACTTTACCCTGATAAATCACTTTTTCCACCGTTAACCAGCTCAAAGTTCTAACCAGAGTTTTTTTAATAAGATTCTTGTGCACTTTTTAAGTTATTAATGCCTGGTTTTAAATGTCAGGGCTCTCCGGATTCTAGTAAGGAGGTGTGGAGCTACTTTGAGCTGGATAACAGTGGAAAAAGAGATTTATCAGGGTAAATTATGCCCCATGTCACCCAGTCTGAAGGGTGTTTGGACAAACTGTTAAAATTTCTGGATCTCTGAACGCTGTGGGAGAGCAGAGACGTGCTATTCATCAAAGGTAAGAACTTTTTATCGTGTTTTACTACAACAAAAGTCCATTTTACACCGGAGTTCCACTTTAATAGTCATCTAGCCCATGCCTGGCATTGGGTGGAGTGATCTTTGGCATCTTGTGCACAACTACCCCAAAGCATCCTATACTATTGGTAATGCTTTTCCATTGATATTATACGCTTATTAAATTCATACATTAAAAGGCGGGTCTAGATACTTTTGCTTATAAAAAATACACAGTAAAACGTAGTGTTTAAGGGCCCTATCTCTTACACCCTGTGTAAGGTGTATCAGAATGTTTATTGCTATCTTACACCCAACCAACAGTCTATTTTCACTATTTTCACACCTTGTGTCTGTGTCACTTAAAGCAGCACTAGGTAGGATTTCCTTGATTTTTGATCTTTTTAAAGAAGTAAAATTACAGCTTGAAACTCACTGCAGCGCTGCATTGAGGTGTAATAGGAGGAACAGCGGTGCTCTCGTGTCTGAGCCGGAGCTCCTCTGAGTTCAAACCAGACTCTGTAAGTTTTCCGAGGCGGCCGCGACCAACGCTCGCGAGAACTGCGACCTGCTTTCCGACCTTTAGTTCTAACAGTTCTACAAGGACTACTGGTTCATTCTTTACAAACTAACATACAGACACTCTGGCAGAAGCTGAAAAGAGACCGAATATGTCTGTAAAAGCCAGAAAACGAGAAACTAATCCGCCTGAAACATTTATTACACTCTGCAACTGTAGGGGGAGCCCACGAGCACAAAATCTCAATCCTACCCAGTGGAGCTTTTAATAGCAATAGTGCTTGTGAATATATCCACTCCAAAAGGCGTGGTGATCTGGAAATGAGGTGTGTTCAGGTAAATTTCTGGTGTATTGCTATATATATCTTGACAACGGAAAACACAGGAGCTCCACTGACTAAATACAACCTAGACAGACCTAGTCAGCAGTCAGATGTTCATTGCTATCTTTGCAATGTAGGCGCAACGTGTGTACAGCCCCACTTATTACACACACACATGTACACACTAGTCTACCAGTGCACAAACACAACTTTTACATCAACAATAAGCAGAATACGACATAAAAGAACATCACTGTTCCCATAAATGAGCTGCTTACTCATCTTCACAGCGTGAACTAGGGGGTATGTTTCCTCTGCTAAGAGGGGGCTCTGAGTGATCACAATGTGGCCACAATGATTGGGGGGATCACTGGTTCAAATCCCGGTTAGTCTGCCATCAGCTGCTGGAGACTTGAGAGAGCATAAATGGCCTTGAACTTAGCAATGTTGCATCAGCAGCAGTTCAAAAAGAGGCGGAGTCTGACTTCACATGTATCGGAGGAGGCATGTGCTAGTCTTCACCCTCTTTATGTTGGGGCATCACTAGTGATAGGGGGAGGCCTAATGAGTGGGTTGAGTAAATAACCTTGTAAACTGGGGAGAAAATAGGACAAAAAAAATTTCCTCTGCTGAGAAGCGCAGAAGCGCTGCGCCAATAAAATAGTAATCTGCCAAAGTCAGAGCGCTCCTGACTCATAAAGGGAATGGCAAGTGATACACTGATTGGTTTATTTCACGTTACACCCAAAACACGCCCATGATTAATAAAGAGAATTAGTACATGCCTTTTGCTCAATTTGAGCTGTACCAAGCATACTTTTCCCGTTGTTACAATAGTAAAGACACACTGACGCCTTAAATCAAGCTGCACAGTGTGCATTGACAGTAGATCACTAAAATAGATCCTTGAGTGTTGTTAAGATAGCTCCCAGAACATAAAAAATAGTTACATTGTGATATTAACACAAATAATTTAACATAATTCTTTCTGTTTATTACTTGCATGGACCCTGATTTGCAGGTATAAGCTGTGGGTGGACGCCTGCAGTGAGCTGTTTGGAGGTCTGGATCTCTGCGCTGTTAAAGCCATTCATGGCAAAGATGGGAAAGACTACATTACTGATGTAAGTTTAAAAAAGCTGTGCATTTTTATAAGGTTCTAAAAAAGTAATAAAAGACGGTTTAAAAAATGATGAGTTTCTTTGATTTTACCAAGAGGAAGATGGATGATCAGAAGCCATCAAACAAAACTGAACTGCTTAACTTTTTGCACCAGGAGTAAAGCAGCATAACGTTATCCAAAAGCAGTGTGTAAGACTGGTGGAGGAGAACATGATGCCAAGATGCATAAAAACAGTGATAAAAAAACAGGGTTGTTTCACCAAATATTGATTTCTGAACTCTTAAAACTTTATGAGTATGAACTTGTTTTTATTGCATTATTTGAGGTCTCTGCATCTTTTTTGTTATTTCAGCTATTTCTTTTCACAATTCACATTTTCTGCAAATAAATGCTCTAAATGACGATATTTTTATTTGGAATTTGGGAGAAATGTTGTCTGTAGTTTATAGAATAAAACAAAATCAGAAAAACTGGTTCAGAAACTGAAGTGGTCTCTTTATTTTTTTCAGAGCTGTATATTTAATTGTTCATTTGAATAAATTAATATATTTTTTTATTTTATTTATTTATTACTAGAACAATTGTTTTTCTTAGCATTCAAATTAAAGAATGAACAAAACATCTATTCTTTGACGATGACAGATCCTTGCATTGTGAGTTTTTCTCTTGGTGTTAAGCCCATGCTGTACTGTGCTATCTCTTGTTCTGATCAGGTGGTGGGCTCATCCATGCCCCTGGTGGGAGATCATCAGGCAGAAGACAGGCAGCTTATTGCTGAAATGGTTCTAGCCAAAATGGACCAGGCTATGGCCCAAAACCCTCAGAGACCAACTACAATTCAGCCAACACAGGTACATGCCCTTACACATAGCATATCATTATTACAGAGGGGTTAAAGTGGGCTGCTAACAGCATGGTAATTAATCACAAAAAACTGTTTATCTGTTCACATCTGCTGCTAAGAATGTGAATTTTTAAATATTGCAACTTACTTAATTCAGTTCAAGTTCATTTAAAGACTGAAAGCATTGTAAATATTCATTTCATTTATTAAATAAGTTGGTTATCAGGGTTTTACAGCTCAGTATCCTTAGTAATTTTAGAATTATTCAAAGCATCATCTTATAAATGTTTGTTTTCCTTTTTTCTCAATGACTTAATTACAGCACTTCACCCATCAGACCTCTAATTCTTCTCTTCTCTGCTGAAACTAAGACTCAGTCCAGTCATGTTCATAAGCTGAGCTAAAGACTAAAGCTGTTTTTTTCCATGTGGGTCAGCCAGACGTCTTCCTGTAGCAGTTTTCTCCAGTGTTTAAGAGTCTTTTATAGGTATAGGGAACAGTACTCACCGCTATTTGGATTAATCTGTAATTTCTTTAAAGACACACCTGTGTTCACAATTCATTGCCTATATAGCAATGCACATCTGACTGTTGGCTTGGTGTTTTCAGATAGTGGCGCACCTGTGTTTTCCGTTTACCTAAACATACTTCATTTCTAGAACATTTTAAGATATACTAGTGCATCTAAAAAAATTGAATATCATTAAAATATCAATTTATTTCAGTAATTCTGTTCAAAATGTGAACATTTATTTATTTTGTTATTGATGATTATGGCTTACAGCCAATGAAAACCCAAAAATCAGTGAAAAAATCAGTGAATATTATATAAGACCAATAGGTACTTTTGGCAGTGTGGGCAGTGTTCCAAGTCCTGCTGGAAAATGAAATCTGCATCTCCATAAAAGTTGTCAGCAGAGGGAAACAAGTGCTGTAAGATTTAGACTTGATAATATAACACAGTGGATCAACACCAGCAGATGACACGTCTCTCCAAACCATCCCTGATTGGTGGAAACTTCACACTAGACCTCGAGCAGCTTGGACCGTGTGTCTCTCCACTCTTCCTCCAGACTCTGATCCCTTTATTTACATTAAATGAAATGTAAAATGTACTGATGATCAGTGATGGTTTAGAGGAGAGACATGTCATCTGCTGGTGTTGATCCGCTGTGTTTTATTATCAAGTCTAAAGTCAGTGCAGTTTTGTTTTCCCACAAAATCTTACAGCACTTCATGCTTCTTCCCTCTGCTGCTGACAACTTTTATGGAGATGCAGATTTCATTTTCCAGCAGGACTTGGCACACTGCTCACACTGCCAAAAGTACCAATTGGTCTTAGTTATATAATATTCTAATTTTCTGAGAAACTGTTTTTTAGGTTTTCAATGGCTGTCAGACATAATTATCAATGATAAAAGAAATAAACTTTTCAATGATATTCTAATTTGTTGAGATGCGCGGATATTTTTTTTAAGCACTGTTGCTATTTAAATAACACAGGCACCAATTGTGATAATAGACGGTTGGCGGGGTGTAAGATAGCAATGATCATTAGGTCGCACCTAATATTTAATTTCAAAGAATTGCATTAAATTACAATGTTTGAATGTTTGAAAAATTTGAATGTTTAATATGGAGAGTTACAAATGTCACTAGCTAACAGTAACAATGTGCATGTGCTGTATCATTACTACTTTTGTATTGTGTGTCTCTGTGTGTGTGCGTGTTTTTTGTACAGAACACTGCTCAGAAGGAAGCCCTAACGGACCTGAAAAAGACCCCGCCGCAGAAGCCCCCTCCTCAAGGTTGTTTGCAGTACATTCTTGACTGTAATGGCGTTGCAGTAGGCCCAAAACCGGTCCAGGCAAACTGAGGGGCGAGAGAGAGGCCAGAATGATGGCGCTGTCGGCGCGCTGAGCACTAAAGGCAGACGTTCAGACAGCGAGATGAGCCGTGGGCGATGGTGGTGGTGGAGAGGGTGGTTGAGAGGGTGGAGAGGGTGAGGGTGGTGTGGGGGGGAGGAGGCGGTCTCTCTTCTCTCAGCGAATCAGAGAGAAAGGCCTGGACTGTGTTTTTCCCCTATGCAGTGTCAACCTGTACTTTAGCTGTGCGCTTGTGATGGTTGCTTGTGTTTCTCTGTAAAGCGGTTGTTTTCTTCAGGGCTGTTTTTACGTGGTGTTTTACGAGCAGAGTGTGCCTACGGAGTTCGGTGTCGCTTTTACCCCTCATGTACTGTAACTATTCTGCTTTTTTTATTTGTATTTTTACTTTCCTTTCCTCTTTCGTCTCCATTTCGGTGTGTTCCTTCCTATCAGTGGCGTTCAAACTAAAAGCAGTTTGACCTTGTGTGTGTTGACCTAGTATATATGTATGTATGTGTGTGCGTGTATGTATGTGTATGTGTGTATGTATGGCCATTGTGGAGATGATATAAATACGGTAGAAGTGTTTTAAAATACATACTGTACTTTAATTTGTACTTTACGTACTTTAATATCGTTGTTTTGCATGAGCACTTCAAAGGCAGAAGGGCGACCAGGTGCAGAAAAGGTGAGATATAGATACTATAGATAGTCGGACATGCTGTGCTTCTTTTTGGTGACATCGCTGTCGTCGTCGTCGTCATTATTAATATTATTATTAATAATAATAATAAGAATCAGACACATTAGTAGTGCTTACAGCATTGTGAATGTGTGATACAGTAAATATCGTCAGCAGTAGTTATTTATAAGCAGTTATTTGTTACAGTGTAGTCTTACAGTTTACAGTTTCAGTGTGTTAGTCAGGTTTTCAGTACTGTAGAACTTCAGGAGTATCAGTTTCTAGACTAGTTTCTAGCTTCATAGTGACCTCACGTTCTTCTCCACCGGATCTGAAACCTTTTCTATCATTTTTTGCGACAGATGTTCTTATCTGTGGACGTACTGTAGTGTAAGATATGATTAGTGAAATGCATGTGGTAGTAGATAGTAGATAGATACAGTAGATAGATGAATAGTAGAATCAGTAGGGATGTTAGTTTAGGTACACTTTTAAAAATATAAGGTGCTACAAAGGTTTCTTTGTTTCCATAAAGAATAGAAATAAAAGTATAATAGTTGTAAGAAAAGATCATTCAGTACCAAAGTCAGTACTTAATTTTCTAAATTTTCTAAAACCTGTTTGCTCAGAGATGTGCAAAAAGGAAAGGTGCTGTGGTTTTGATTGAAACCCCAAGTGTTTAAACTTAACAGATCAGAATATTCCAGATTTAGATCCTAATTTTGCTGTTTCTACCAATTTAAAGCATTAGACAGATAATTCACCTTCCCTCTGGTAATGAACAAAGACATTAGGTTCTAAGACCAGATTAATAAAATAATCAATACATGAACAAAACATTTATTAATTAAGAAATAAAATAAAGGAAATCCAATAAAATAAATCCTGGAATCGAATCTATTTAATACAGTTGGTGTGGCACAGTGGATAACACCACCCCCTGCCAGTAAGGTACACATCATATGTGGAGACTAGGGTTCAATTCCCGGTCTGGGGGACTGAATGCTGCACTACACCAATAAGAGTCCCTGGGCAAGACTCCTAACACTACATTAGTTCGCCTCTGTAATAGGAATAACCTTGTTTGTAATTCTGGACAATAGTTTCAGCTAAAATGCTGTAAATGTAATGTAATTGTAATGTCATGTAATTAATACAATTAGTACATTATTGTAATATAATTTCATCGTCTGCTCAAAAACCCTGTAGATTACCAACTTCTAACAGGATTTCTAAAAGAGATTAACCCTTTTTATCATTTTTAACACAGGAAACAAAACTAAAGAAAATGCAGAGGTGAAAACAATTTTTGATTAAGTCAAGCTAGCTAATGTACTAAAGTATACTAACATTAGTGGTGACTTAGTTAATATACTAACTCTAGCAGCAAGCTAGCTAACGTTACAGAGGAGAGAATTAAGGTTAACAGAGAGCTAACCAACATTACTGGGGAGAAAATTTTAGCGAAAGGTTAGCAAAAAGCTAGCTAACATTATCGGTGAGCTATCTTACCTACTAATGTTAGTAGCGAGCTAGTTAATGTTACCAGTCAATGTTACAACTAAGTTTAATAGAGCGCCAGCTAACATTAGCAACAGGTTAACTAATGTACTATCGTTAGTGCCGAGCTAGCTAACATATTAACTTTAGCAAAAGTTAGCTAATATACTAACATTAGCAGCGACTTAATTAACATACTAATTTTAGTGGCGAGTTATAATAAACTTTAGCGGAAAGTAAGCTAACATACTAACTTTACAGACAAGTTAGCTAACGTAATTACATTAGTGGTGAGTTAGTTAATATACTAACTTTAGCATCAAGCTAGCTAACCTTACAGAGGAGAGAACTAACATTAACGGAGAGCTAGCTAACATTAGCAGCGAGCTAGCTAACATACTAACATTAGCGGCTAGCTAGCTAACATTACATTAATGTTAGTAGCGTGCTAGCTAATGTTACCAGGGTGACAACTAAGTTTAACAAAGAGCTAGCTGACACTAGCAATGAGTTTGCTAACATACTAATGTTAGCAATGAGTTAGCTAACATACTAACTTTAGCAGTGAGTTGGCTAACATATTAACTTTGGCAAAAGTTAGCTAATATACTAACATTAGCAGTGACATAATTAACATACTAATTTTAGCAGCAAGTTAATATACTAACTTTAGCGACAAGTAAGCTAACATACTAACTTTAACGACGAGTTAGCTAACATACTATTGTTAGCAGCGAATTAGCTAACATACTAACTTTATCAACAAGTTAGCTAACATACTATTGTTAGCAGCGAATTAGCTAACATACTAACTTTATTGATAAGTTAGCTAACATACTAACATTAGCAGTGAGTTAGATACCATACTAACATTATTGATAAGTTAGCTAACACACTAACGTTAGTGACGAGTTAGCTAGCATACTAACTTTAGCCACAAGTTAGCTAATACAAGAACTATGGTTAGCAAAGAGCTAACCTTGATAATTTCCTCTTTTTTTCCATATGTGCAGGAAGCTAGAAAAGAGCTTGTGCAAATTACATATGTTTTGTTGGCTCTGTTCTGCATCACAATGGAACAAAATTAAAGAAAATGCAGACGTAAAAGTTTTTGATTCAATCAATTTTTGATTCAATCAAGGTTGTCTTCAATACAACCAATTCATACAATAAAAATGTGTAAAATCTCAACAAACGTTGTCCTAAAAACTGACTGGCATGTATGTCTACTTTACTTCAAATACTTTTAAGTTATTTTTAGGTAAATTTTAATGCTAAGCTAAAAAAAAACATCCAGCAAAATTGTACTAGGATTCTAAGAGTCAAATAAAAAATATTTCTCGTTTATTAATTGGAGAGAAGATGCATTTTGTGATACTTTAGTAACTAAAGACTCCTCACGATCTCGTTTTAGTTTTATGAGGTTATTTTCCAAACCAAAAATTAGTTCACAAAAACATATATTATTTTGATAATGTTTTTTGTGTTAAGAATCAAAGAATATTAGCGGTACAGACTACTACAAAAATATAAAAATATATTAAATTCTGTATAAATAGGTACCAGTAGGGTTTTTTTTAAACAATAATCACCCAAAGAACCCTTTGTAGCATCTTTATTTTAATGTGTGTAGGTTGTTGGGTAGTTAGTAGATAATAGTAGTTTTGTTTTCCTTCCCTGTAGATTAGAATTAGACAGTATATCATTTATTTATTATTTCTTTAAGCCAAAGGATTTACAGTATTTTTTTTTTTGGTTTGTCTTTCTGTTTATTTATACTTTGTTACTCACTTTCATTTATGGCAGCTAGGAGGTTCTGCAGTGATTGTACCAGAATAGGTTCTGAAGACTGGAATTTGGGGAAACTAAGTCTATTTAAGGGTAAATGCTGGAAGGACAAAGATGAAGATGAGTTTTTAAATGAATAATAGACAGTCTATATTTAATAAATTGTTAGATGTTAGATGTTTTAAGCCATATTAGCACGAGACAATGGTGGAGATTTGAGAGGCGGCACTGTAAGTGTGTGTTTATGCTCACGTTTGGCCCCGCTGTGGTCCGTTTGTTGAAGTTCGTCACTGTGAGGATGGTGGAATGGGTGCAGACTCTCACACTGCTGAAGGACGTCTTTGTGTTTTTACTGCCATTCTTTCGATTGTTTGCCTTATTTACGTCAGTCCAAGTGCAATATGTATACACCGACCAAGCAGAACATTATGACCACCTCATTGTTAATCTGTTTTTCTGTATACTTTCTTATTATCATCCTTCTTTCACCCTGTTCTATAATACTCAGAACCCCACAGGAGAGAAAACCACCACAGAACAGATATTACTATTATTATTTGGGTGTTGGGTCATTTACTCTCAGTACTGCAGTGATTAGCACTGATTGGCATGGTGAAAGTGGTGTACGAGGTGTTAGTGAGTGTTGAGCTGGTGGTACAGTGAGTGGATCAGATACAGCAGTGATTAGCAGTGATTAGCATGGTGGTGGTGTATGAGGTGTTAGTGTGTGTTGAGCTGGTGGTACAGTGAGTGGATCAGATACAGCAGTGATTAGCAGTGATTAGCATGGTGGTGGTGTATGAGGTGTTAGTGTGTGTTGAGCTGGTGGTACAGTGAGGGGATCAGATACAGCAGTGATTAGCAGTGATTAGCATGGTGGTGGTGTATGAGGTGTTAGTGTGTGTTGAGCTGGTGGTACAGTGAGTGAATTAGATACAGCAGTGCTGCTGGAGTTTTTAAACACCTCAGTGTCACGGTTGCACTGAGAATAGTCCACCAAGAGTGTCTGTAGGCAGCGTCCTGTGGACAGCATTCTGTGGGCATTGTCCTGTAGTGTCCTGTGGAAACAGCATCCTCTCAGCAGCATCCTGTTGGTATCATCCTTTTAGCGACATCCTGTGTGCAGCATCCTGTGGACAGGGTCCTATTAGCACTGTCCTGTAGGCAGCATACTGTAGGCATTCTGTGAGCAGCATCTTACGAGCGTCATCTTGTGGGCAGGGTCCTGTGGATAGTGTCCTGTGGACAGTGTCCTTTGGACAGAGTCCTGTGGGCAACATCCTGAGGGCAGCATCCTGTAGGTAGCATCCTGTTAGCACCGTCCTGTAGGCAGCATCTTGTAGATAGCATCCTCTGGGCAGCATCCTGTTGGTATCATCCTTTTTGTACCATCCTGTAGGCAGCATCCTGTGGGAAGGGTCCTGTAAGCAGCATCCTGTAGGCAGCGTCCTGTGGGCAGCATTCTGTGGGCATTGTCCTGTAGTGTCCTGTGGAAACAGCATCCCCACCGCAGCATCCTGTAGGTAACATCCTGTGGACAGCATCTTGTAAGTAGCATCCTGTTAGCATCGCCCCGTAGACAGCATCCTTTAGGCAGTGTTCTTTAGGCAACAATTTGTGAGCAGCATCCTATGGGCAGCAACCTATGGACAGCATCCTGTAGGTATCATCCTGTTAGCACTATCCTGTGGACAGCATCCTGTAGGCAGCATCCTGAGGGCAGCGTCCTGATGGCAGCCTCCTAAAGGGCAACGTCCTGTGGACAGTGTCCTGTAGGCAGCTAAGAGGTAGGTAGGAGTGTGTAAAAGAGTGGAGGACAGTGAGAGATTAAACACCAGCAGCACTGCTGTAACACACACTAACACCTCATAAACCACCACCATGCTAATGAGTGCGAATCACTGCAGTGCTGAGATTAAAGGATCCACCACCCAAATAATAATATTAATAATAATAATAATAATAATAATAATAATAATAAGCTGCTCTGTGGAGGTTTTCTCTCCTGTGGGGTTCTGAGTATTATAGAACAGGGTGAAAGAAGGATAATAATAAAGTATACAGAGAAACAGTAGAACTCAGTGGGTATAGAAACATGGAGGTGGTCATAATCTTACGCTTGGTCGGTGTATGTACTTAATATTTTTGCCACAGAGCCACTCAGGCAGGGATATCATTCATGATTGTAGTGGTGAAAACTTGTATTTCTGACTTTTCCCTGACTAGAGGTTTGGTTTCCCCTGTGTCTCTGTGTTTTAGTCACGAGGGTAAGCATTCCAGTGCATGTTGGGTGGGGAAAAACCAGTATATTTGCTGTAAAATGTATGTTGATGTTGAGAATAATTCTGTGTGTCTGTGTCTTTTAATGATCTCTGATGATGCCACTGATGACGATGGCTTCAGCAGTCGCTTTAGCGGGATATTAACATTTGTGTCCTTGGTTTATACTAACGCAGTCGTCCCCGAGTGTAGTACTCTTCTGTCAAAAGAAGCATGACACTATTTGGTTGAAATTGTTGTACATTTTTATTCTAAACACAGATGTTTGATATAATTGTAAATGTACTGTATTTGTGTAAATCACAATATGTCCAAAACGCTGTGCGCGCCTATCTAAAGCTATAGATATATCATACACGATACAAACATGACTGTAGAAAATAAGAGTATATAATAGAGTATAATAGAGAGTTTTAACGAGTCTGAATGGTTTCTACCTGAACGAGTTGAACTGAAATCATGCGCCTGATCTTTAGATTTTGAGATTTCAGATCAAGCAAGTTAACGTCAGACTCAAAGAGTAAGCAAAGGCCAATAGAACATCGGAAAACTACCCAGACAAATGCTGAAAACGTGAAAACGCTGTCAGTGCATTTGTGAAATCTTCCTTTCTCACAGGCAATAAAGCTTACATCGCAATATACACCTGTTCTGTGTTGGCAAGTCAATTATTTCAATCCAATGCATGGAAGCTCCTGTGAAAATGATATACAGGACTATATTTGATATGGATGTGCTCTTTTATTTGTGCAAATTTAGCGTAATTCTTGGTTTTCAATCGCTTAAACTTCATCATAAGGCTTACTATTCCATATTCACATGGGAAACAATGTCTATAGACCAGTAACTGTAGAAAACCGTTAGAAATTAAAGGAGAAAAATGGTGTAAAATGTGTAAAATGAACTTTTGCTGTAGTAAAACATGAGAAAAACCTCCGTTCTCCCTCAGCGTTCTTAGATCCAGAAATTTTAACAGTTTGTCCAAACAGGGCATAAATTTCCCCGATAAATCTCTTTTTCCACCGTTATCCAGCTTAAAGTAGCTCCACACCTCCTTGCTAGAATCTGGAGAGCCCTGACATTTAAAACAAGGCATTAATAACTTAAAAGTGCACAAGAAGCTTATTTAAAAACACTGTATACATCCTATAACGCTAGCTTCAGCTCCCTGTGCCGCCATCACTGTACTGATAATAACAGACATATATATACATATATACATAGACTGCGCATAGCCTGCCTCCTGGCACCATATATATATATATATATATATATATATATATATATATATATATATATATATATATATATATATATATACATATACTCTTTTTTACACAGGAGTTCTCCTTTAAGCCAAAAGTTGTTGGACATGTTGTCAAATTGCAACCATATTGGAGCCAGATGCACCAGTTCCTTTGGTAAGCCAATATCGTTCTCTCTGACCAAGTGTCTCAGACTGCCTTCATTGAGTTTTCAGTGCAGCATAAAGTACCAGAAGTGTCAATATTTTGAGCATAAAAGTACATTTTATTACCAAACCATTTTCATTTTAATCAGATTACAGCCCCAGAGCTCTGTTTACTCTGTTTGCACTGTTTTCCGCTAAGACAAACCGAAATTACGGTCCAGTTTACTCCCCGAGCTGCTTCACAAGAGTCATCAGGCACCAGTGACCATTTAAAGAAGATAAAATATTGTTTAAAATTCAATTTGGATTTAATCCAGACCAGAAAACAAAATTACAAGAGTGCTCACCAAAAATGCATACAAATACAAGTCCAGCACCACTAACTACACTATAGTGTTAGCTGGCTAGCATTCTATGCTAACATTAGACTAACCAGTGATGGAAAAAACTTCATATAGAGTGTCACGACTGTTAATGTGACCAACAACACAGTAACACCACCTGATTTATAATGGTATAATTGATTAACTAGCTTGTATTTGGCTGACCACTCGACTACAACTCTACAATCTGTATTATTCTATATAAGGCAGATGGCCTGTTCCAGCCAAAACTGTCAATCACTTAATTTTTTTCCTAAGTGTAGCTCCGCCTTCTTTTGATAATATAGCAGAATACGCTTTAAAAACTGATTTATGGGGGAAATAAATATGTGGTAATATTATCACAGGGAAAACTAATTGTTGGAATTGTTTGACTCATTTACAGCTTCAGACCACTTCAGTTTCTGAATCAGTTTCTCTGATTTTGCTATTTATAGGTTTATGTTTGAGTAAAATGAACATTGTTGTTTTATTCTATAAACTACAGACAACATTTCTCCCAAATTACAAATAATAATATTGTCATTTAGAGCATTTATTTGCAGAAAATGAGAAATGGCTGAAATAACAAAAAAGATGCAGAGCTTTCAGACCTCAAATAAACTAAAGAAAACAAGTTCATATTTATAAAGTTTTAAGAGTTCAGAAATTAATATTTGGTGGAATAACCCTGGTTGGTTTTTAATCACAGTTTTTATGCATCTTGGCATCATGTTCTCCTCCACCAGTCTTACACACTGCTTTTGGATAACTTTATGCCTGCACTCCTGGTGCAAAAATTCAAGTAGTTCAGTTTGGTGGTTTGATGGCTTGTGATCATCCATCTTCCTCTTGATTATTTTCCAGTGGTTTTCAATTTGGTAAAATAAAAAAAACTTAATCATTTTAAAAATCATTTTAAGTGGTCTCTTATTTTTTTCCTGAGCTGTATTATATATATGTATTACATACTTTCCATCTAATATTGTAATTCTTTGAGATGCACTAGTAACATTTGAATTATTGAAAACCAGAACCCTTTCCATTAAAGAAGCTAAAGCTGTTTTTACGGGACAGTTTGTTATCTATCAAACTTCCATCTGTTTGTAATGACTCTTTCAGGGAGGTATAATGCATTAACAGACTGTACCTGGCCGTGCATAAAAAGGCTGTCTGGAGAAAACTCATCAGAGCTGAATTTTGAAGCATTTGAAGTTTATTCTGATGGGTCTGTGTACCTCTCAGTAGAAAGTGGTTTGAGGAGCACGGTGTGTACCTGCTGTCAGTGAACGTCTGGAGCTGAGCAGTCCATCTCTAAAGACAGGCTGTTTTTATTGCCTGAACATTTTATTGTTTCCTGCTCTGAATGAGAACAGCGACCGCCAGCGAGTCGTTATTTAAAAGCCTTCAGGTTCTGAGGTGAATCCAAAGAGGAGACCTGGGTGGCCCTGACCAGGCTGAAGTGACTCAAATCTGATTTTTAGCTTTAAAGTGGCACAGATTTATCACACTTTAAATCAGATTTGAGTCACTTTCTTAAGTAGTCTTATATTCAATATGTATTTTATTTAACATGACTGTAAATAGTCAGATTGGATTTTATGCATCTTTTTGCTGAATTTTGACTCCGTGCCAAAACCTGACTCTTCTTTATGAGTACAAAATGCAGTACCAGTCAAAAGTTTGGACACACCTTAAACACCTTCAGTGTTTTTTCATTATTTAAAAATGTTCTGCATTGTAGATTAATACTGAAGTCATCCAAACTATAAATAAAAACATATAGAATTATTTCTTTGACAGTTTTGAACATTTCTGCTGGATTTTCTCAGTTATTTACTATTAATTTCTTGCCTCTTAATGTGTTTGAGAGCATCAGTTGTAAAGTTGGGAAGAGGTTGGTCATGGCAAGAGCTACTAAAATGAACTTTGAGTTCATTCACAATGAGTGCAGTCACTGCAAACACCATCAAAAATGTTGATGATGATGAAACTGGCTCTCATCAGGACCACCCCAGGATGAGTTCATCAGAGTTAAAAAGTTTATCCCACCAATCTCAATATTGGTGGGTGTTGCAATGAGGGAACTGCCACTGAATTGAATAAACATCGATTCAACTATTAAAACATATACTATAATGATAGTTACATTGAAATAACATTAAATATAAATAAACCTATAATAAACTTTGTTTATATAGCACCTTGCATAGAGCTCATTAAAACATTAAAAATGTCAGTTAAAATTAATACTAATAAAATATAGTACACAAAAACAAATGAATAAAAATTATAATAAAATAAAAATACAATCAAAATTTAAAATTGAAAGCTAGAAAAATAAGAATAAGGTCTGTGTAAAAAGAGTAGTAAAAAATAGTAACAGAAGTTGTTTGATGAGTTTTTATCGGTAGTCTGTTTCAGATTTTTGGAGCATAAAAACAGAAAACTGCTTCTCCACTCTTTTTGAGTTTCATACAGGGCATCTGGAGGAGTCTTTCTGTTCATGATCTTAAGCCACGATTTGGAACATGTTCAATCAAAGTTTCAGAGATGTGTGAAGGTGCTAAACTTATCTTAAACTTGATTCTAAAAGAAACATTTGGCCAATGGAGGAGCTAAAATTGGTTTAATATAGTTGTGTTCTTTACTACAAACTACTGAAACACAACATTAGCTATAAGTAATCAGACCTGTTGTTCAGAAAGCTGTACAATACTGTACAAGAGACCCATAGCATACTCATCTACTGTATGTCCAGTATAAAGGAAGCTAATTCTTACTAAATAATAATAATTTACCTACAGATTCACTCAAACTGTCATATCTGATCCCTGTGAGGAAACCTGAAAAGCATGCCACCTTCTTCACGTTGCCCTGCTTCTTTTGCATGAAAAGTGTCGTTCTGCACTACTGTAAAAAAGTATTCACTTTTTTATTGCTCCTCTTGCATCTCTTATATCCTCCTCTCGCTCTGGCTTTCAGTGTCTGAAGTGTCCTGCAGTAGAGAAGATGCTCTGAGAGGTAGTATCCAATGCTAGAATAGTGAGAGAGTTTGGGATTTCCCACTGAAACCCCCGGCCATGTGCATGAGTGCATGTATTAACCCCGCAGTGTTTCTCACACACAATCTAGGGGGCCGATTGGAACCCCAAGGATCAGTTTCTCCAAATCACCGGCCTTCTCCCGGGACGGCTAGCCCCAATCCCCCGGTCAGAAGCCCGTCTGCCCTCAGCGCAGAGCCTCCTCGCCCTGCAGAAGACGACGACAGCAGTGTCTTGATGGAGCCGCCGCCGCAGATTCAACCCGCCAAGCCTCTGCCTCCAAAGCGTCGAAATTCAAAAACCAAAACGCAGGCCAGGTCTCCAGATCCCGCAGTGACGAGCCAGCCTCTGAGCCAGAACCCAGCGGAGATCCCAGCTCCTGCAGCGGCATCGGGCCAAAAACATGCTACCAGCCAACCTGCCTCTGACCAACCACAGACAACAGTGGAGAAACCAGAGCATCAGGCCAACCCACCACTAAAGTAAGTGTGTTTTCTTTCAGTTTTACTTCAATTAATTCATTTCTAAAAAAAATTGCACCAAAAAAACTATAAGGCACACTTAAAATCCTTTCATTTTCCCAAAAATCGCCAGAGCACCTTAAAATCCAGTGCATCTTATGTGTGAATTCTACCAGTCAGGTATTAAGGAACAGTAAAGTCACTCTGCTGAAGTACAGCGTTATAAGGATGATTTTTTTTTTAGTAAAGTTTCTTTAGCACACTAAGGCTGGGTGCAGCAGCATTAGCATTAGCTGCTAACCACGCTTAGCATTATATATCTTTCACCCTTCAGAGGTAAGTATTATTGGCCTTTAGCCTGCTATTAACCCTGGCTTGCACTGCTGGAGCAGCATTAGCATTACCCAGTAACCACACTGAGCGCCAGCTCTTTCAGCATACAGAGGTGAGTGTTATTAGCCTTTTGCCTGCTGCTATAAGCCTAACCCTAGCAATACTCGCTAACCACGCTAAGTGCTAGTTCTTTCGCCATACAGGGGGAAGATAATTGGACTACAGCCTTTGTGTTAACTGTGATAAAACAAGCTACATGGGACAAACCGCTAGCTAATATCACACTAGCTAACCCGAAGCACTCAGGGTTCCTCAACATAGTGCTGCCAGACAGCATTAGCCACAAACTGTGGCTAGCTCTAGCAGTTAACTGCTAATGTTAATGCTGCTGCACCCAGCCTTATTGGAAATCTGAAAATCTAAGCTTACTGTAAATAAACAGAAGCACTTTACTCATCCAAATAAACAGTTTTCAGGAGAGAAATCTGTGTAAATTAACATCCAGAGCACGTTTGACTTTTTTTTAAAGAATTGCAGTTTTGTTTACTTAATTTAACCTAGCTTTACAGGTCTTGCCGCCCAGCTGCAAGAATTAGAAGTAAAAAAGCACAGGTGCTCCACAGACTGAAAGCAACCTAGACCCAACGGGGGCACATTAACAGAAAACACGATACAAAATAAAAATACCATCACTATTCCCGTAAATTAGCTGCTAATGCGCCTTCACAGTTTGAACGAGCAGATCAGTTTCCTCTGCTAAGAAGTGCAGAAGCGCTGCACCTTTAAAATAGCAATCCGCCAAAGTCAGAAAGTCAGAGCACACCTTGTTTTTTTTTCACCTTACACCCAAAACCCACCCATGATTAATTAAGAGAATTAGAACATGCCTTTTCGTATATAAATCGCTAAAATAGGGCCTCAGGTTTCTCATTCGCCCCACTGCAAATGTAGCCGATAGTGGCAGGTTCATAGATGGCTTAGATGGTCGGAAATATGTCCCCTTGTTTAACAAAGTCTTTCAACTGGGAAAAATGTCTTTGAGTGCTTCACGGATTCACAGATATCTAGCAGTCAAAAGTCTCTCACCAAGAGGTGCACTACCCAAACAAAGCCTCTGGAAGCCTTTTAGTAGGAAGGTGAGGGAAGAGAGTTATTTTACCTCTATAGAACTTTCCATTAACACAAGCTTCTTTCTTTCCTCCAGTAAGTCCCCGTCTCTGTCCAGAACATTCAGCCTGAGGGACAAGTCCTTCTTCCGCTCGGCTGGTGAGGAGGGGGTCAGAGCCGAGGCCATCCGGAGCCTGCGGGAGTCCTTCTCCAGTCTCTTCTCTGATTAAACAGAAAACCCTGGAAGAGTTCAGCACAAAACCTTACACTGCCTTTCATCTCACACTGTCTCTGCTGTGTTCCACATTTCTGTACACTATAGGGGTTAAAAAGAAGAAAACGACAGGCTTGAATAATTTAAATCTGGTCTTTAACCAAGTGAAGATGCTAGGTAACCTTTAAATGGATTTGCTGGTGGTTAAAATTAAAAGATCATACAAAGTCCAAAATGAAACTACTACATCCACAAATCAGAAAAAGTTGGGACGGTATAGAAGATACAAAATTAAGCATTGCTTTGTCATTGTCACATTTTACTGAACACTCAGGACTGCAGACAGGCAAGTCCACTGCCCATACTCTCTTCTTCCACACCACTGCCGTTGTAATGTGTGCAGCTTGTGGTTTTGCATTGTCTTACTGAAAAATTAATAGAAATTCCTGGAAAAGTTCTCATCTTGATGGGAGCTCTAAGATCCTGATGTACTTATTCTGCATTTATTTATTTATTTGCATTTTCTATACTGGACCAACTTTCTTGATGTGAGACCTTCTTTTGTTTGCCTGATTTAGGTGTCATTTAGTCTACAATGCTGTGAAAAACGATTTGCCCCTGACAGGTTCCTTTAGTTTTTGCTTTTTTATCAGTTACTTTTTCAGATCAACAAACACATTTTAAAATCAGACAAACATAACATAAGTAAATACAAAAATATTTTTTAACTATTCAAACCAACCTGGCAGCAACAACTGCAGTCAAGCTTTACTGATAACTGACAATGAGTCTTTCACATCTCTGTGGAGGAATTTATTTCAACTCTTCTTTACAGAATTGTTTTAATTCAGACACATTGGAGGGTTTTCCAGCATCTTTTTAAGACCATCCACAGCATCTCAATAAGACTTTGACCACTGGACATTCTCCTTTAGAATTGTCTGGTAAAAAGCATAATTCCTGGTCTTTTTACCTTCAAACTCTCCCATGAAGACCATTTTCACCCGGTCTCTTTCTGATTATTGAATCATTAACACTGATATTAACTGAGGTAAGACCTGCAGTTCTTTAAATGTTGTTATGGGTCTTTTTTGACCTCCTGGATGAGTTGTTCATGCCCTTTTGGAGTAATTCCGGTTGGCAGTCACTCCTGGGAAGGTTCACCAGTGTTCCATGTTTTGTCCATTAGTGAATAACAGCTCTAGTAGTGATTTCTTGATTCCACAGGTCTGGGGGCGGGGTTTCAGAAAGTTTGTTTGACAATCTGAAAATTTTAAATCTGTAAGGGGCAAATATTTTTTTCACTGCTAATCAGTGTATCAGTGTATACAATGCCATTGATCATTTGTTCGCTATGTAAGCCTTGTAGCTCTAGTGAAAAAAAGTGTTAAAGTGTCGTTAAAAGTGATTGTTGCTTAGTTTAACATGTAAATGACTTTATGTTCCTCTATTTTATGCTGTTGCTGTGTATTGTGTAAAAACACATGAACAACCTTGTGTGATTAGGCCATCTGAGTGTGACGACTACAAAGCTATGTAGTCATAATACAGACCAGGGCTATAATTTCATCCAGTGTTTTTTTTTTTTAATCTGTTATTGACTGATTGTATAATATTATAGTAGCATAGAATTTCAGGGATCAGAGAGGAAAATCTGTGTTTACTGTAAATTAAATTAATTAATCAGTGCTGTGATCTTTTAAAGTATATATATATACGATTCTTTAATGGTAAGCATTAATGTGGTATGTGTAAGGAATCTGTTGCTTTTGTAACGTTACAAAAACTCCTGCACTGGAACTCCTGGTCAAAGGGTCCTATCGTACACCTACCGTACACACGATGCTATTTGCTATCTTACACCCCATCAGCAGTCTATTTTTACCTGCGCTGTTAAAATAGCATCAGAGTTTAGGAATACATCTGATAAACTGATAGGTGTGGTGGTCTGGAAGTGAGGGCAGTGTGTGCAGGTAAATGTCTGCAGAGCACAAACCCGACATTTAACTCAACAATATACAGAATAAAGGATAAAATAACATTACTGTTCCCTTAAGTCCTTAAATGAGCTGCTGGTTTATCTTCACAGTGTGAACCCACAAGTCAGTATCTGTCTCTGCGGAGACACACAAAAGCACTGCGCTGTTAGGATATGAACGCGCCAAAGTCAGAGCTCACCTGGTTCTTAAAGGGAATGACAGCTAGCACACTGATTGGTTTATTTCACGTTACGCCCAAAATTAACCACATGTATGGTTAATTAAGAGAAATAGTACATGTCTTTAGACTATATAACATATAAAACATTGTCATAGACTTTAATTTCCATCAGTGGAAAATCTCCATTCAAAATGTCGTATAGTGATAGGGTTAGAGGCCCAGTTATAGACTAGGCTTAAGGCTTAATCCCTATATGGAGAAACTACATGATAAGATTTTAAAACCTTCTTTTAAGCATTTTAATACAGAAAAGTATTCTATTATAAGCAATGGCTAAAAGTTCTACTTAACTATTACTGGAAAACTCAAAGCTCAAAAAATTTAAGCTGTAATGCATTTTTCATTATTCTAAAATGTACAGTATTGTAGATTAATACTAAAGTCAGCCCAAAAAAGATTAAGAAATAAGTTTTATTTTTAAGATTCTTCAAAGTAGCTCCTCTTGCTTAGATTTGACAGTTTTGCACATCTCTGCTGGATTTTCTCAGTCAGTTTTATGAGGTAGAGTCACCTGGAATTCAGGCTTTCAGTTAACAGCTGTGCTGAACTCATCAAGAGTTAATTAAACTTGAATTTCTTGCCTCTTAATAAAGTGTTTGAGAGCATCAGTTAAAGTAAAGTAGTGAAGAGGTAGAGTTACAGGTATACAGTGATTAGTGAATATTTGAGTAATGTTCTAAACCAGATTATGAGAAGCAGGAACTTTTCAACTAAGTAAAGAAAAGTAAAAAATGACTTTAAGAAATGAAGGTCAGTCAAGCTGAAAGTATCCTCAAGTGCAGTCACAAAAAAAGACCATCAAAAATGTTATGATGATGAAACTGGCACTCATCAGGACTGCTCAGAAAGGGAAGAGCAAGAGATAATTTAATTATATTACATAAGAGCCCCAGAAACCCACCAGTACGACTAGAAGACCAAGAGCAGGTAAGCCGACCCATTTACACACATCGCATCATAGACATTCACTATACGTCCAAACGTCTGTGAACACACCTTTAAATGAATGCAACAGTTGATCCAATGATTGCAGGGTATTTTTTTCTTTTTTTTTTTATAGAAACTTCCTCATAAATCCTCTTAAAGACAGTTAAATATCTTAAATTTCTACTTTTCTGTTGTTTTCAGAATTCTTTTATATATTTTTTATGAATATTTGTCTCATTTCAATCTTATTTTTCCCTGTTTTAAGTAATTTTACCTAATGTAAATGTCTTTTTCCATTGGTAGACATTTTTGCTTATTTGAAGTGTTATTTCCTGAATCATGCAAAATGTTCTGTCAATACGATATAAGACACTTGTAGAATATTAAATCAGTTTAATTAATTACTACATTTTATATTTTAGCAAGTGAAATCATCTTAAATGTAGCCTATATATATAATATTTCTCATTCTGGAATTATCGTATTATTACACCACAGTTTGTTCCGACCCTGCAATGTGATTGGCTGTGAGGCATTTTATGAGAGCCATTATCAGCTGGTAATGCACTGTAACTAACCAAAGCTCTCCATGTACAGTATTACTCTGCCACATACAGGTAACCTAGCAACGATGCAGCGCTTAGAAGCCAAACAGCACAGCTACAAACAGAGAAGCAATGGAACTATTTTAACTGGCGGAGGGTTTATAACCAAACAGATCCCATTTTCTCCTCCTCTTTAACTCAAAATCTTTCAATAAACAGTGATAATGCCTACGACCGCAGCACAGCAGTGCCAATATTACACATTAAAACACTAACCTCGAATGTATTATTGCTTAATTATAAGAGTCAATCCCTTATTTCTAACTTCCTTATACATATTCTAATTTAATTTAAATTTAAATTTAAATCTAATTTAATCTTCTAAAATCTTGTGTACACCTTCGCTCATTAAACACACAGAAGCGCTGCAGAGAGCAAACTCGACTTTTAACTTAACAATAAACAGAATAAAGGATGGTGTACCTTCAGGTCAGTATTCTCTGCACTGCGCTGTTAAGATATGAACGCGCCAAAGTCAGAGATCAACTGCCTCTTAGAATAATAATGTGATAATGTCTTATTTAGAATTTTCACCTAGTTGTAAGTAACTTAAACTCATAATAAGCACAAAAAGTCACGAGCCAAGTTATTCCGATTTTTCTGTAAAAAATGTAACCCAGAAAATAAGGAATTTGGCTTTATTTTAGTCTTACTTCACTCATTTTGAGACTTTGTGATTGGTTATTTTAAGAAATCTTCCTAAGAAAAATCTGCTCACCCCATTGGCAGATTTTTTGCTTCATTTAGGCATTTGTGTCTTAATTTACAAATATTTTGTCTGGTTTTGCCAACAGATTTTTTGCCAGTGCACTGTTTGGTTTATTTCATGTTAAGAAAAATATACATGCCTTTTGTGCATTTTGAGCCACGCAAGGCGTATTTTTTGTGCCCTCACGATACCAAAGACACACCGACACGCCCGAAATCCAGCTTCGTGATATGCAATTGACTGATGTACTATAGATGGATGAAATTGGGACCTTAGTCTTAATGTATTGGCAGATACTTTTTTTTTATCAAAAAATAATGCTTAAAACATGCAAACAATCTCTGCCAATGGAAAAAGAAACTGTCTGTAGATACCAGTTATTAAAACAAGCACAAGGAAGTTAAAAGTAAGGTATTAATTGGCATAATAGTAATATATATATATATTAAACATTTGAAAGGAATTTTACTTGCTAAAATATATTTTTTGCACTTTTGATTAAAGAAGAAGCAATGAATGAGCAGTGTTCACATAGCGTGTTTGCATTCACAGTGGAAAATCAGTAAAAAATCAGCTGCTATTCGGAGTGTAGGGTTAGCTACTTTAGCAAAGTGTTTGCTAAAGCAAAAACACAAGTAATCCGTTGTGACCTGAGTAAGTGTAAAAAATGCTTAACCTAAAGAAAACTGCAGCAGCAGCACAGCCTACAGACTCGAAAGCTCCAGCACAGCCGTTCTGGATCCGGTGTTCCAGTGCGCTCAGGACATAATTAAACAGTTTATACAATACAATATTGGAAAAATGCTCCCTAATTATATATTTTTTGCCTTTACTGCTTTAAATCATGTATATGCTGAATGTGTGCACAAGCAATTTACCACATTAACCATCTGATGACCCACTGGTGAGTCCAAATGTCTAACATACACATCTGTACCTTAGTAATAGGTCAGCTAGTTCTCACTGTATTCACAGAATTACAGGCTGTAGTTCTGTATCTGTTTCTGTGTATATTTTATTATTATTCTCCTCATTTAACCCTGTTCTTTAATACTCAGAAAACTTTTTTTATATTATTATATTATTATTATTATTACTATTATTATTATTATTATTATTATTATTATTATTATTATTATTATTATTTGGGTGGTGGTTTATTTATTCTCAGTACAGCAGTGATTAGCAGTGATTAGCATGGTGGTGGTGTATGAGGTGTTAGTGAGTGTTGAGCTGGTGGTACAGTGAGTGGATCAGATACAGCAGTGATTAGCATGGTGGTGGTGTATGAGGTGTTAGTGAGTGTTGAGCTGGTGGTTCAGTGAGTGGATCAGATACAGCAGTGATTAGCAGTGATTAGCATGGTGGTGGTGTATGAGGTGTTAGTGAGTGTTGAGCTGGTGGTACAGTGAGTGGATCAGATACAGCAGTGATTAGCAGTGATTAGCATGGTGGTGGTGTATGAGGTGTTAGTGTGTGTTGAGAACAATATTTACAAGAAGAATAATAAAATAAAATTATAAAAAGTAAGTGCAGGTAAGGAATGAGTTGAGTGGGGAGTACAGGGTGCAGAATGCTGTATAATATGGGAAAGTCTGATAGATGCAGTGTAAAGTAAAGTGCCGGGTGCAGAGTTTGTATGGGTGTCAGTGGGGTGGGGTGGGAAGAACACTGTTCTACTGGCTGTTCCACAGCCTGGCCCCCTGGGGGAAGAAGCTGTCTCGGAACCGGCTGGTTCTGGTCTTCAAGCTTCTGAGCCTCCTTCCACTCGGCTAAATAAAATAGCATTGCTCTTCTCATAAATGACCTGGTCACGCACTTTCACAGGTCAGTTTTCTCTGCTGAGAAGTGCAGAAGCGCTGCGCTATTAAAATAGCAATCTGCCAAAGTCAGAGCGCCAAAGTCAGAGCGCACATGACACGCTGGCAGCTGACACGCTGATTGGTTTATTTCACTTTAAACACCTTCATGATTAATTAAGAGAATTAGTACATGCCTTTTAAGTGTTTCGAGCCATGCAAGGTGTACTTTTCCCGTCGTTACGATAGCAAAGACACACTGACACTCCCTAAATCAAGCTGCATGGTCGCCTATAGATTGCTAAAATAGGGCTCTCTGTGTCACTGTTGGACTGAGAATAGTCTACCAACTATTGATGAAGAACTAGAGGAGGATGAACACTGTAAACTACGCAGCAGCAGATTAAGATCTTCTGTTTCTGACTTTACTTTACCTACAAGGTGTTTCAGCTGTAGGTAGGAGTGTGTAATAGAGTGGAGGACAGTGAGTGATGATTAAACACAGTGTTTAAAAACTCCAGCAGCACTGCTGCATCTGATCCACTCACTGTACCACCAGCTCAACACACACTAACACCTCATACACCACCACCATGCTAATCACTGCTGTATCTGATCCACTCACTGTACCACCAGCTCAACACTCACTAACACCTCATACACCACCACCATGCTAATCACTGCTAATCACTGCTGTATCTGATCCACTCACTGTACTACCAGCTCAACACACACACTAACACCTCATACACCACCACCATGCTAATCACTGCTAATCACTGCACTGCTAATTTCTGCATATAAAGTGTATAGGATGCAGAGTATTGTATTTTTTGTACACATTTTTTGTGTTTGTTGTGTCAGTTGTATTTGTTTGTGTACATTAATAAATCATGTATATTAATAAAGGTTAATATTACTGACTAATAGTGTTGAGTTTTACTGTAAGGAAATAAAAGGAGAGTCTGCAGATGGATCACAGTGATGAAGATTATAATAAGCTCACAGTCAGAATTGACACAGCTGATAAACAGCAGATACAGTTGTAAGCTTATGGATGAACTGAAGAATAGTGTAGGTAGATGGACAGATACAGTAGATAATATGAAGATAGATAAATAGAGAAGGATGGCTGGATGGATGTACGTATAGTACAGATAGATATGGGTGGATGGATTAATGGACGCATAAGATGGATGGATGGGATAAATAGGTTGAGTGAATGGATGGATGGATGGATGGATGGATGGATGGATGGATGGATGGATGGATGGATGGATGGATGGATGGATGAATGGACAGACGTATGTATAGTGCAGATAAAAAGAGAATATTCTAAAGAAGAGAAGAGATTCTAGAATAGATTCTAAACAAATTTATTTACCACTGAATGTGATTGATGCAATTTTAGAAAAACCCTTCATTCCTACCATTTAGTGCAAAAAGAGATATTGTTGGATGGATGGATGGATGGATGGATGGATGGATGGAAAGTGCAGAAAGATAGATATTGTTGGATGGATGGCCGGATGGATGGATGTATGGATGGATAGATGTACGTATAGTGTAGATAGGTAGATATGGATGTATCGATGGATGTACGTATAGTGCAGATAGATACTGTATGGATGGATGGATGGATGGATGGATGGAAAGATGTATGTATAGTGCAGATAAATAGAGAAGGATGGATGGATGGATGGAATAAATAGGATGGTTGGATGAGTGGGATGGGTGGATGGATAGATGGACATATGTACATATAGTGCAGATAGATATGGATGGATGAATGGATAGATGGATGGATAAATGGATGGTTGGATGAATGGATGGATAGATGGACAGATGTACAGTACATATAGTGCAGATAGAGATGGATGGACAGATGTATAGTGCAAAAAGATAGATATTGTTGGATGGATGGATAGATGGATGAATGGACTGTTGTATAGTGCAAAAAAAAGATATTGTTGGATGGATGGATGGATGGACAGATGTATAGTGCAAAAAGATAGATATTGATGAATGGATGGATGGATTGACTATTAACATGGATGGATGGATAGATCGACAAATGTACGTATAGTGCAGATAGATATGGATGGATGGATGGATGGATGAATGGATGGCTAGATGGACAGATGTACAGTACATATAGTGCAGATAGAGATGTATGGACAGATGTATAGTGCAAAAAGATAGATATTGTTTGATAAGTGGGTTGGATGGATGGATGGACTGTTGTATAGTGGCAAAAAAATATTGTTGGATGGATGGATGGATGGATGGACAGATGTATAGTGCAAAAAGATAGATATTGATGAATGGATGGATGGATTGACTATTAAGATGGATGGATGGACGGACGGACGGATGAACGGACGGACGGACAGACGGACGGATAGATAGATAGATAGATAGATAGATAGATAGATAGATAGATAGATAGATAGATAGATAGATAGATAGATTCATTTTATAAAAATACAAAATATTAAGCAATGTTTGATAATGATCCAATAGTATTACTACTTTTAAATGATTTTATAATTCCGGTAACCCAGTGAGAAAAATGTACACAGAATAAAGCATGAAGGGTTCTAAACTAATTTATTTACCAAATGAATGTGATCAAGGCAAATTTTGAAAAATCAATTTATTACTGCCATTGAAAATTGATCTTATAGTGACTATAAATATGGGCGTGAACAACTTTTTAGTTCTAATAAACCAAATAATAATAGAATTTTTAGACCATACAGATTTATTATTCCACACATGGGGATTTGGCTTGTTGAGTTTGGCTTTTGCTCTGCGTTAAGTATGACTAGATTATCAGACTTGATTAGTTTAATATCATCGTTTGCCTCCTGTGTGCCACTGAATGGGTGTCCCTCCAGGCCCTGGATATCAGCTGACCTTTATGACCACTGACACACTCAATCAAATTAAGATTCATGTGTTGACGGCGGGTAATGTGAGGCAGGTTAATGTTTAAAAAGCAGACCTTTGAGATCATCCAGTGAGGAGGAGTCATTAAAACCCAGCGAGCGACGTCAATCATTGACCTGTTCTTCACCAGGCTGAGGATCCGTGTGTGTGTGTGTGAAAGTGTGTAAGCACAGCAGGGTGTTGTGCTCAGGTTCTCGGGCTGGTGGACGATGTTTTCGGACGCTGGTCACGCCGAGGCGTGGAGCATGAGTCTGGGGCTGAGTCAGCTGGACCTGGACGAGGCCATCGCCTGCGAGTTTGATGAGACGTCTTTTCCAGCGCTGGACGTTTCGAGGACGTCTAGTGAAGACTCCTCTGATGGACCTGGAACCAGCAGTGAAGCTACACCTAACCGTGATCAACATCTCAGGAAAAACGCTAAGAGTACGTAAACTCTGTATCATCTTTATCTATCAGATAATTGTGATGATTGGATTGAGTTTAATGGGTCTGATTTGATCAGGGAGCTCAGATCAGGCACGTTTCATTATAAGGGTTACTTAAAATATGATAAAAGCTAAGCATTAAATAAATTAGAGAAAAGTGTATACATTGTGAGGTGTTATCTTGTGAGTGTGGTTAAACACTGCTGAACAGCAAACTAATAAAACAAGGCAATGTGAATTATAGGAGTTGAGCCAGGTCTGAAATACAGTACATCATAGGAGGTTAAATTAGGTTAAATCAATTTGCAGGTAAATTAAAAATATTAAATTAAGTGTAAAACTTAAAATGTTATAGTTGCTTTTTTATGTGGTGTACTAAAAAAGAAATGGTCCCAATTGCTTGTTTTCTATAGTAAATAAAAAAAAACTGTCTGAATTTAAATTTTATGGATTTTTACATCTTGTAAAATTAAAAAAATCTAAAAATAAAAAAGAACATCTTGTAGCAGAAAAAAGGTTTTTAATTTTAGGCTAATGTACTAATTTGCTAATTTACTAATATACTTTTTCCCATTTGATGTATTAAGAATGAAAGGTCTCAATCGCTTGTTTTCTATAGTAAAAACTGGTTGCTGTCCCATGACATGTGGCATATCAACGTACTCTATATGTCCAAATGTTTGTGGACACGCCTCTAAATGAATGAATTGATTCCGATGCCCATTTCTAGCACAATTAATTTTTTAGATTTTTATTTAATCTGAATTTCAAAAAAACTTTTTTCTATTTGTTTCCTATTTTTATCTTGTAGCAAAAAAATGTTTTCAATTTAAGGCTAAATTGAAAATACAAAATTAGGTGTAAAACTTTTTTTTTTTTTCTATGATGTACTAAAAAGTCCCAATTGTTTGTTTTCTATAGAAATAGTCCCAGTGGTTTTCTTTAGCTAATGAAAACATTTGGTGGAAACATGTTCAAATTAATGCATTATTTTATAGTAAATAAAATGTCTGAATGTTTCTAGACATACATTCAAATTAATGCACAGATGCCCATTTCTAAGTTATTTTTTCTAGTTTTTCATTTATGCCCCTTATAATATAAATTTTAGGGAAAAATTCCAAATTTTATTTGTATTTTTTATATCTTGTAGAAAACAAAAATTTCAATTTGAGGCTAAATTGAAAATAAAAAATTAGGTGTACTAATAAAGAAATAGTCCCAGTGGGTTGTTTTTTATAGCTAATGAAAAAAAATCCAATTGAGTGAGTTATTTCCATTTCTGCCCCTCACAATCTAAATTTCATGAAAAAAAAAATATATATATATATATATCACTCAATTGGATTTTTTTTTTTTTTTTTTTTTTTTTGCTTTTTCTGTTTTACGTATTGTAGCAAAAAATAGGTTTTCAATTTGAGGCTAATTTAAAAATGGAAAATTAAGTGTTTTGTTTGTGTACTAATAAAGAAACTGTCCCATTTAGGTGTAAAACATTATTATTTTTTTTCATTTGATGTACTAATAACAAAAGGTCCAAATTGCTTGTTTTCTATAGCAAATGAAAAAAAATCAAATTTTTTGTGGACGCACATTTGAAGGTAATCTGGTAAAAAAAAATACTGCCAATATGTCTAATATTAGCCAGGGATGAGCTATAGAGGGGTGTAAAGCCCCCAGCACTGAGCTGTGGAGCAGAGGTAGAACTGTGTTCTCTGGAATGATGGAGCCCCATCCAGTACTTTTGGAATGAGAGGATGAGCGCTCCTGTCACTGAATGCAATCATATTCCTACAGCAGACACAATAGAGACAGTTATTCCAACAAAAGCAGGTGTAACTGTAAAGAATCTTAAAAATAATTAAGAAACTTTATCATCACTCTATCAGTCAGTGTTTTAAAAGTGATTGCATCACTGATGCCCCCTGCTCTCAGAGACCTGGGGTCAGTAGTAGGTTGGTCAGTAAAACCACTGAGTCATTCTGAAACAGCACTGACCTCCTATATCCAGCAGGTTAATGGTCAGTGAAATATTTATCAGTTCAGTTTTCAGACCATTTTAAGCTCAATTTGGGAATACGAAATTAAATGTAAAACTTCATCATTTGAAGGCTAAATTAAAAATAAAAAAATCCTTTTTTTGTTTCAAGTTTTTTTTATTTATTTCTCCACAAAGTTTTGCTCCTAAAACTTAAAAAAAAAAAATTAGTCTCAAACAGAGAAAATTCAATTGCTAAATGTTTCGCCGATAATGCTTACCTAGGCCTGTCACGATAAGCATTTAATTGACAATATATATTGTACAATATATGGACACACCCTGGATATTTTTTGCTAACTTTTATATTGCCTATTGGTTTTATTAGGGATACACCAAAAATGCCTATTAATATTACTAAGTTTTGGCCCCTCACAATATAAATTCCAGGAAAGATTATTTTTTGGGGAGGAATTTTTCTATCATTACATCTTGTAGCCATAAATGTTCAATTTGAGGGTAAATTCTACTTTGAAAATAGAAAATTAGATGTAAAACTGAATTATTCTTTTTTTTCCATTTGGTGTCGTAATATAGAAAGATTCCCAATTGCTTATTGTCTATATATTGTAAATCATCCTTTTTCTTAAATAATAATTATATCAATCAGGTTCTGTCATTAATGAGCAAAAATGGCAGCTTCATATAAAATCAGTGGTTTTATTTTATTTTTTGTTATGCTTTAAAGGGCGTAGCTGCAAAAATAAAGGTCACACACTCTAATATTTGGTTGGAGTGCCTTTAGCATTGATTGCTGCACACATTCTCTGTGGCATTGTTTCGATAAGCTTCTGCAATGTCACAAGCTCTTCTCCATCCAGCACATCCCAAAGATTCTCAAAGAGGTTAAGGTCTGGACTCTGTGGTGAACTCTCTTAATCCATGTGTGAAAATGATGATCTCATGCTCCCTGAACCCTGAACTCTTTCACAATTCCAGCCCCATGAATCCTGGCATTGTGATCTTGGAATATTACCGTGTTCATCAGGAAAGAAAAAATAAATCCATTGATGGAATAACCTGGTCTATATTCAGTATATTCAGGTAGTCAGCTGACCTCATTCTTTCAGCACATACTGTTGCTGAACCTAAACCTGCAGACCAACTGCAGCATCATTAACCCCACACCATTTACTTACTTACATCCAGATGGCAGCTTTTTTTCTGGCCAGGCAGTGTATTTCATTATTAGATCAGTGGCATAAAACAGTCTTAAAACTATAATATTATTTTAAAAACAGTTTCAGGCCTATGATCAGCTGTTGTGAGCTAGCTCTGAACCTCAGCTCTCCTTCTGCTACTCTGCTGAATATCCTGGAGACTCACATCCCAACATAAACACTTTTATCTTTTTATTAGAAATGAACATCACGCTTTTATGAGAAAGGCTCGCTTATCTGAATCTGGCAGGCTGCCAGCTGTCACTGAAAGCATGCCAAGCATGCCTGGAGTTCAAGGATGTACAAAAGTGTTCTGGTTAATTATGAGATAAAAACACGTATTTATAAACTATCCCTGATAAGAGTCTCGGGAGGAGTGGAAGATAGCGTTGTGTAAGAGCATTTACTCACAGCTTTCTATTCATCTCATTCTAATACATATCAAAATATTTCATTTTGTTTTAATTACTTTAATTTAATTACTAAGATGAAATCAGTACACACAGTTTTTATCCTTACACATATTCACTAAGCACCTGTCGTTTTATACAGTGTTATAATAAACATGATCAAAGATGATAAACGTATCTCTATCTATCTATCTATCTATCTATCTGTCTGTCTGTCTGTCTGTCTGTCTGTGTCTATCTATCTATCTATCTATCTATCTGACTGTCTGTCTTTCTATCTGTCTGTGTCTAACTGGCCTATCTGTGTGCCAGTCAGTATCTATCTATCTATCTATCTATCTATCTATCTATCTATCTATCTATCTATCTATCTATCTATCTGTCTGTCTGTCTGTCTGTCTGTCTGTCTGTCTGTCTGTCTGTTTGTCTGTCTGTCTGTTTGTCTGACTGTCTGTCTGTTTGTCTGTCTGTGTGTCTATCTATCTATCTATCTATCTATCTATCTATCTATCTGTCTGTCTGTCTGTCTGTCTGTCTATCTATGTATCTATCTGTCTGTCTGTCTGTCTGTCTGTTTGTCTGACTGTCTGTCTGTTTGTCTGTCTGTGTGTCTATCTGTCTGTCTGTATCTATCTATCTATCTATCTATCTATCTATCTATCTGTCTGTCTGTCTGTCTGTCTGTCTGTCTATCTATCTGTCTGTCTGTCTGTTTGTCTGTCTGTATGTATGTCTGTCTGTCTGTTTTCTGTGTGATGTATTGGTTCAGCTCTGTCTCTGCTCTAAAATAGTGTTTTTAGTGTCGACTTATTTTAGACCAAATGGTCTATTAAAAAGAAGAACAGAGGCTGAAAGTCTTTACTCCCTGTGCTGATCCCTGTGCGGATCCCTGTGCTGATCCCTGTGCTGATGGATGCATTGCTGGATGTACTAAATGTTCCAGTGCAGTTCAGGAAGTTACTCTGTATTTTTTGTCCTTGTGCAGATTCTGGAAAAATGTGCCGAAAGCCTCCAGCGAGCCTTTTCTCGTACGCGAAGCTCCACAAAGACGTGACCAGTGCTTTACAAAACATCGAGTGCAGAGTCTGCGGTGATAAAGCCTCTGGGTACCACTATGGAGTCCACGTATGTGAAGGATGTAAGGTACTGTAATGCTGGTTCTATGTAATATGACCTATAGTAGCTGTATTCATATGTATTGGTAGATATTGTAAATGGTTTGTTATAGAAAGACCTGAAAGGTACTCTATGAGGCTGAGCTTTTATTTGAAATGATTTTCTGGGCTTTCATCCCAGAATATTTTATCTGCTGCACACCAATCAAGCATAACTTTATGACCTTGTCTCTCTGCCCATTATCTGTAGGACATTTTGTAGTTCTGTATCTGTTTCTCTGTATATTTTATTATTTTCCTCCTTTCACCCTGTTCTTCAATTCTCAGAACCCCACAGGAGAGAAAATATTATTATTATATTATTTGGGTGGTGGATCCTTTATTCTCAGTACTGCAGTGATTAGCAGTGATTAGCATGGTGGTGGTGTATGAGGTGTTAGTGTGTGTTGAGCTGGTACAGTGAGTGGATTAGATACAGCAGTGATTAGCAGTGATTAGCATGATGGTGGTGTATGAGGTGTTAGTGTGTGTTGAGCTGGTGGTACAGTGATTAGCAGTGATTAGCATGGTGGTGGTGTATGAGGTGTTAGTGTGTGTTGAGCTGGTGGTACAGTGAGTGGATCAGATGCAGCAGTGATTAGCAGTGATTAGCATGGTGGTGGTGTATGAGGTGTTAGTGTGTGTTGAGCTGGTGGTACAGTGAGTGGATCAGATACAGCAGTGATTAGCAGTGATTAGCATGGTGGTGGTGTATGAGGTGTTAGTGTGTGTTGAGCTGGTGGTACAGTGAGTGGATCAGAGACAGCAGTGATTAGCAGTGATTAGCATGGTGGTGGTGTATGAGGTGTTAGTGTGTGTTAAGCTGGTGGTACAGTGAGTGGATCAGATGCAGCAGTGCTGCTGGAGTTTTTAAACACCTCATGGGTCAGCGTCCTGAAAAAAAACTGATAATGTGTGTAGAAGCGAGGATGTGTACATTTTAACATTATTGCATATCTTCCTTTTTTATTCCAGGGCTTTTTCCGGAGAACCGTTCAGTTAAAGCTGTCGTATAAATACTGCTCTCTGAACTGTCGCATCCACAAAAGGAGCCGCAACAAGTGTCAGTTCTGTCGCTTCAGGAAGTGTGTTGTAGTAGGAATGTCACACACGGGTACGTAAGATTACAATATTCTATAATTAGGGTTCGCTTTATGAACTCTCATTCTTTTCTACACTGTAGATACTCTAAATAAATAGAGTTTTATTTGATACAAATGTGCATCAACTCAATTATGCTCCTTTTGCATTTTTTCTCAATTGGTTTGGTACATTTTTCAGATCAGAATTGAAATTCTCAAAACAGTTCATTCAATCTCCACATCTCTGTGTCACTTGTGTACATCACAATTGCATTTCTTATTGTTTTTGACCTTTTGCAAATGTGTTTGTCAGTCATGCTAATGTTCATGTACAATTTTCAGCTGTTTTTTGCATTATCCATTGCTTATGTCGTGCTCATCAAAATGTGTTGTACTGTATATCCATGCAATTGTCCTCCCTCCAAAACATTTAGGTCATTGCCTCGGTCATTACATGCAAAAGTACTGAACAGGTTGTCATAATCTCTCAGGCATAATTTAAACATTTCTATAAAACTTTGTTGGTAAAGTTGGTAAAATCCTGGTCTTAAAATGGCTGAAGCTGCTCGCCGGGTGCAGCCAAATATTGGAAGAACAACTTTGTCTTCGATTGTTCAAAAGCATCGCAGGGGAATGCATAAAAAATAAAGCACTAACCTAACCCTAACCCTAACTCCTTAAGTTGTTTTCTCAGGTTGTTTTGAATGTTTCCAGTAAGTTTCTAATTTTGTAGTTTTTTCTTTGTGTTTTGTATAAAGTGCTGCCAAACAGTTATCTGTCTTTCCTGAATTTCTAAATTTTTGTAAACAAATTGCAGTGCAAACAATACAGTAAAAGAATATTACTTGAAAAATGTTGAGTACAGTCTAACTTCTTGCTGTCAGTCTCCCACATACAGTCATGATTAACTATGTTTTGTGTAAGTTTTTTTGTGTGTAACACATACAATTTTAATTTATTTGATTCGAATCAAAAGTTTGTTTCCATCAGAATATACTCACACTGTTGCACTGTACACTGTTGATAACATGACTAAGTATTTTGACTGACTTGTTCATAGGCAATGACACACAGACTAGACATTCTGATGGCACTGACAAACTGATTGAAATAAAAATTTGCTTTTGAAGCAAAAACAAAGAATTCTAAGTGAGTTACGAGCTTTTGCAGGTATTTCAGTGAGTTTTGCTTTTTTGAGTTTGAGAAATGCACATGTTGTGATGCCAATGTAAATCCTGATGTGAGAAATGCACCAAATCAACTGAGAAAAATGTAACCCCTTAAAATGCCTTGTCCTGTATACGGGCTACACATGTAGATGATACAAAACCATTTTAATGCAGTAAGATAAGTTATTTAAATTCTGAAAAATTGTGGGATTGATTCAATGTTGAAATGCCAGCTGGGAAGGCAGTTGCTATCATATCCTAAGTGGTTTCAGTGGTAATCCAGGTGGTTGTGATGTGTGTTATGTGGTTGCTAGGCAGTTGTTGCTATGTTATCCCAGGTGTCTTTCTGAAAAACAGCCCACAGAAGCAGAACCTCTCCCACTCGTACAGTACACTCATCCCACCAGGTGTGTCTATGAGCAGATGGTGAGCAAAGCTCTCATAACCTCTCTCTCTCTCTCTCTCTCTCTCTCTCTCTCTCTCTTTCCCTGCAGCTATTCGTTTTGGTCGGACGCCCCTCGCTGAGCGGGACCGGCTGATCGCAGAGTTCCGCTCGGACGCGGGCCAGCTGGACCCGGAGTTGGCAAAACTGCAGGCTCTCGCCAAACACTTATACCAGTCCTACCTCAAACTCTTCCCCATGACCAAAAACAAGGCCAGGGACATCCTATCAGGGAAGGATGAGGAATATTCAGTAAGATTAATGCTGATTTTATCTATTAGCTCTGAAAGTTGAAACTGTGAATAATTGGGAATGATTGTTTTCCAGTATTATATCGTCGCTGTCCAATGAAAAACACTTATCTCTAAAACAGCAACTTTACAGGAGAGAGAAAAAACCTTGTAAACTTTCAATGGAAGTCAATGTAAGAAGAGTTTATTTCAGGTCATTCTGGATAGTTTCTATTGGTCCATTCATCAAGAATTTTTGGCACAGTGTAAGGAACAGTTTGTCTGTTTAAATTATGTAGTAAACTAAAAATCAACAAAAATGGAGATAAGTGTTTTTTCATTGGACAGCGACTATATACGGTAACATTGCCAAAAACAGTTAGCTCAAGACTTTGCAGCTTCCCAAAACTTCTTATTGCTGCCTTCAATCCTCCTTAGAAATTTCTACTTACGACTTTGGAGGTCGTAATTATGACTTGACATGCGTTTGAGTGTTTTTTGAGTATCCTTTTGTTTATCCTTTTGGTCGATTATCATAATAAAAAGGAGGTTTATTTTGCCCTACTTCAATAGGATGAAGCGTATAAGAAAGCATTAGTTGAGTGATGTTTTTATCCCATTAGAAACTTGAATCATACTAGACTTTTAAGTTTTTTTTCACGTATTGCTAGTGATTTTATTAGTTAGCTAATAACAACCTGCAAGTGTTTAAGCGTTCCTCCCTAGGGGAAGGGTGTCCTGATTTTTGTGAGGCTTGTGGGGTAGGGTGAAGGGCTACATGGCCCTTCAAGCTGAGAGACACACTCCAAAGGGAGTAACAGTAACCACTATATTACCATAGTTTAATGTGTAGTTTCATGTGTAGTTTTATGGCTTATTTAAAAAAATTGCTTGTAGTGAATCTCAGTAGATATCTACTACCAAATTTCTAGTTCCACCTTAAATGATGCAACAAACAGCAGAGGCTTTATCATTTAAGATGGAAGAGAAAAATGTAATAATATAGCTAAATCCAGCGATCAAAGAGAAATTAATATCACTGACAGTTGGCTGTGGAATATTTACTAGTGAGCAGTAAAATTTCACGACTGGATTTGTTGCACAGGTGCTGCATCCTATCACGATACCACAGTGCTGGAGTTCACTAAGCTCCTGAGCTCCTGCCACTATGAACGAGAGATCGCTTGTTCAAATCCCGGTCATGCAGCTTGCCATCAGCTGCCGGAGCCCTGAGAGAGCACAATTGGGCTTGCTCTCTCTGGGTGGGTACAGTAGATGGCGCTCTTTCCCCTCATCACTCCTAGGGTGATGTGGGTCAGCACAAGGCTGCGTCTGTGAGCTGATGTATCAGAACCGAGTCGCGGCGCTTTCCTCCCAGTGTTAGCGCTGTGATGCTACTCGGCAATGATGCATCTGCAGCAGTTTAAAAAGAGGTGAAGTCTGACTAAGGTGGACCAAAGAGCCATTTGGAACACCTTTATTTTAAGGGCTGTAGTACTAATGTAGTACTCATTTTCTTCCTCCAGCCCTTTATCGTCCACAACATGGCATCGCTAAAAGCTGCGCAGGAGCTTCTAAACAGCATACGGGCCCCCGTGGCCCCATTCCCGACCCCAGAGCCCACCGGCGAGATGGAGCTGTCCTTCTTCCGCCAAGTCCAGTTCCGTCAGGTGGAAGGAGTCCAGCAGGTGACGGAGTTCGCCAAGAGCATCCCGGGCTTCGTGGACTTGGACATTAACGACCAGGTGACCATGCTGAAGTACAGCGCCATTGAAGCCCTGATCATCCGCATGGTGAACTTCACCAACAAGGACGGAATACTGATGGGCTGCGGCAAGATCTTCATAACCCGAGAGTTTCTGAAGAGCATCAGGATGCCCTTCTGTGAGATGATGGAGCCCAAATTTGAGTTCTCAACCAAGTTCAACACCCTGGATTTGGAGGACTGTGACCTGGCACTCTTCATCGCTGCCCTCATCCTCTGTGGAGGTACAGTATATAATTTCTTAAGCACATTTATTTTCAGATAAATTTAAGTAACTTCAACTTGGTTTCAAGACTTAAATGTTACATAGACTGAACTTCAGTCAATCCTTTCTTTTAGTAAACTGTACTTTATTTATTTTTGCTGAATCAATCCTTTCTTTTAGTAAACTTTACTTAATTTCTGCATACAATATTACCTAAATACAATTACTTAATTTATACAATATTACTGAAATGTAAATATTTTTAGTTAAAACACACATTCAAATATTTACATAATCTCAAAGATTTATTTTGTAAACAGACCAAGTCTCACTGTCTCAACACATGGATGGCATGTAATACATTCTTTTTAGTATAAACATGTTTATTAAAAATAAGGTGAAATATAGTCTTGTCTCTTCCTGTAGCTCTTCTCCTATTGGTTGTTGACATTATTCACGTCAGTGAATAGACTTGCGATAATATTAAATGCGGTTGATTTTATAGGAGCGCGAAGACGCGAACCCGAGTGACTGAAACTTTCAATCATAACCATCTTACACCAGACATCCCAGGTTGCAAAAGTTGATTTCAGGGAGATTACCCACTCCCCCACCCCCCCCCCCCGGCCAAAAAAACTAAACAAAAAAAAACTTGCACACACACCAAAGGATAACGAAACTTTACTTTTATATTAATTATTTTACTTTTTTTTAATTACATTTAGAGTATTCAGAGGTTAAATGAGTTTTATCTTTGTTCTTTTTGGAAGGCCCTGCCTCTGTTTTCCCTGCCTCCGCCATGATCTGCTTTCTCTCACTCACTGAACAAATCCCGTCCGGGAGGTGGAAAAACACTGCCCGCCCACACTAAAAACTGATTGGCTGTCTCACAGACTCTTTGCAGAGAATAGGCCAATCAGAACCCTTTCTGTTTTCTCTCTCTCCTTCCCACATGCGATTAGTGAAAAAAAGCCTGTCGCCTGTGTGGCGTTTGGGGCACTCGTTCTGAATTCCGGGAGATTATATGTGACTTGAGGGCATCAGGGAGCCACTACCGAAATTCGAAAGACTCCCGCAGCTTCAGGGAGACTTGGTTTGTCTGTTACACTGAACCATTGAGGTGACACGACCGCGACTTGATTGCAGCTCGACTCTAACCAGACTCTCGTGATTTTATCCCGACTCTGGAAATTTGTCTGCGACAGAAAAATCGCTTGAAAATCGTTAGGTGTAAGGTCGACATTATGCACTGATCAGTGACATGGTCACAAATTACACCTCTCACCAGGAGGACAGATCTGTCTGCTCTCTAAAAGCACATTTTATCACAAAACATGAGTTCCCACATGTGCTTCCATAACAAAAACTGCTTCTGGAGTGTTGGCAAACTCACTGTGGGTTCCTCCTGGAGACAGATCGTTTTACTTGTAACCTATGAAGGACCATGTAAGTCATATTGCATTGTGTAAAGTTAAAAACCACAACCACAAGCTCTGTTGTGTGAAGAATCTAACCATCTGACCAGTCTGAAAGTCGAAATGTAGTGTAAACTTGTGGCGTTCCATGTCAGTCGTCAGTGTTTCTAAAGCTCTGCTGTGTTTCCTCACCTGCAGATAGACCCGGTTTGCTGAACGCTAAAGCTATTGAAGCACTTCAGGACGAGGTTCTACAGGCTCTGGATCTCCAGCTGAAGGCTCTTCACCCAGATTCTCCTTATCTCTTTCCTAAACTGCTGCAGAAGATGACAGACCTCCGGCCCCTGGTGGCCGACCACGTCCGTATTATCCACCTGATGAAGAAAACTGAACTGGACGTGTGCCTCCATCCTTTGCTTAAGGAGATTATGAACGATCTCTACTAGAACCTGGTCAGAATGGACTAGATCCAGACAGGGAAGGAGGAGGGCGTGGCCAAACGATAACCAAGATAACCTTAGGCTCAATCCCATTTCACCCCTTGGCCCTACCACTTACCCCTACCACTTACCCCTACCCCTTCTTTCGAGTGTAAGGGGTGAAATCCTCCCACTAAGAATTGGGACAACCCTTCAATCACCAGCTACGTCATCAGGAGCACTAAGTTCAGTAACCTAGCTGCTGCTGTTGGTTTACTAGTTAACTTTAGAGCATATTTTATTGCATGTTATCAGAAAGTGGGGGCAGAAATTAATTATTACTGTTCATTTCTTAATTCCTTTTTTCCATTCCACCTTAAATGATGCAGCGCCTGCCGTCTGTTGCACCATTTAAGGTGGAACAAGAAAGTTAGCTAGCTAGCTAACTACTGAGACAAACTACTAGTGACTTTTTATATGCTTGTTATGAAGAATTTGGCCATAAAACATTGAAACTACACATTAAAGTATGGTAATAAATTACTATTCGTCACTTTTAACAAGGAAAATTCTTAAATTTGTTATGTTTTTTTTACCAGTGATTCTCATAACCCTCGATTTGAAGTCTGCATCTGAAAAATCTCTGTATGAAGGGCCTATCCCTCCCTATGAAGCCCTATCCCTTGCCCTAACCTACCCCTCCAGCCTAACAAGAATCGGGACACCCCTACAGAGGGGTGGGGGTAAGTGGTAGGGTCAAGGGGTAAAATGGGATTGGGCCCTACATATTCAATATACACATCACAAGGCAATTCTTTAGCATATGTGTTACTGAGAAGTATAAGTATTCCTAAATAAGTAAATATCAGAAATTATACATTTATTGGTGTCAGTTTCATAGAGTTTAATAACCAATATTCTTCACCACAGGTTTATTATAGCACCGCTATGTGGAGTAATGAAGCAGTACCTTTAGTAAGTCAGATTGGGGGGCAAGTTGTAAGGAGTGCCTATGTTTCATTAAAAATATCAATATTTTATCGATAATCGGAATCATGTAGTTACTTAAAAGTATTAAACAAACCAAAATACTCTGTGAAGAAGCTTTTAGGTGCTCTTATCTGGGGAGCTGTTAACTTGTGGTTTTTTATTCGGTGCAACAGAGGGAACTCTTGTTCTTCCTTTCCTGGGGTGGTCCTGATGAGAGCCAGTTTCATCATAATGTTTTTGAAATGTTTCAGATTAACTGACCTTCATTTCTTAAAGTATTTTTTCTTTATTTAGTTGAGTAGTTCTTGCTTCTCATAATCTGGATTAGAACGTTACTCAAATAGAGCTTTTCACTGTATACCTGTAACTCTACCTCTTCACTACTTTACTTTAACTGATGCTCTCAAACACTTTATTAAGAGGCAAGAAATTCAAGTAATTAACCCCTGATGAGTTCAGCACAGCTGTTAACTGAAAGCCTGAATTCCATGTGACTCTACCTCATAAAACTGACTGAGAAAATCCAAGCAATAGGTAATACTTTGAAGAATGTAAAATATTAAACATATCTAGTTTGTTAAACACTTATTTGTTTACTAAGAACTTCAAAAGGATCCTCAGTTGCAGTTGCAAAGACCATCAGAAATTGCAGGATGAAACTGGCAGTGATCAGGTCCGCCCCCCAAAAAAAGGAAGAGCAAGAGTTTCTTCTGTTGTACAGGATAAGTTAATCAGCAACTCCCCAGATAAGAGCATCTAAATGCTTTTTACAGAGTATTTAGGTTTGTTTAACACTTTTAAGTTACAACATGATTCCTTATGTGTTCCTTTCTATGAATTAAGAAAAAAAAAATATATTGTTAGATAATAAGAAGGTGTGTCCAAACTTTTGACATATGTAAGTATATATACTGTACATAGACATATACATATAAATATACACACACACACACACACACACACTTAATGGCATATTGTGTTGTTTTTATTTTGTAATAATAATGAATAATGAAGCCATATGACTGAATGTGGACTGTTTTAGTAACTTTGTAAATATGTATGATACAAATTGCACAAGAATAAATATTGGACACAAGAAAAACTGAGATTTTGTTTCCTCAACTTTTTTTTACTGGTTTATTTTGGGTATGGCAGTAGCTCAGTAATTCAGAAATGTCAAATACATCCACAAGGGGATGCTCTTTATTACATAATCCTGGTTCTTACTGTCTAATCATGTAGTAATGCCAGTTTTACACAATTATTTGAATATTTGTGAAATTTAAGGATTTGCTTCTGGCAATTTATAAACCCCAGATTTCACCTCCATATAAATAATAACAAATAATGGCTCAGTATTATGCAAACAGCATTATTATGATTTCGTTGCTCTTAAGCCAGTACATACTCTCACACATCATTTATTTTTTGTCTTTTACTACTAGCACTAGCAAAGTAAAAAAGATTACAGCACAGGAAAAATAATGACACATCATTAACATTTATAAGCTGATTTTTTTTTATCCAACATTGGTTTGGTACCAAATTATATTTCAAGGCAAGGCAAGGCAAGGCAAGTTTATTTATATAGCACCTTTCATACACAACGGTCATTCAAAGTGCTTTACAAGTTAGAAAATACACAGAGAAATCAAATAAAAAAAAACATGTAAAAGATTAACAGTAAAAATGGAAATAAAAACTAAAATAAGAATAAAGCATGATTGATTAAAACATGATTAAAACAAAGAGGATTAAATTAAAAACATGTAAAAGAACAACAAGGAATTAATAAGAATAAAGCATGAATAAAACATAATATAAAAGTGCCGTTACAGAATAAAAGTGTGTGGAGCTGCAGTGTTTTAAACTGAGCTGAAAGCCTGATCAAACATGTAGGTTTTCAGTCTAGATTTAAACATGTTTAGTGTTGGAGCTCTTCTAATGCTCTCTGTTAACTGGTTCCATTTAAGAGCAGCGTAGTAGCTAAACGCTGCCTCTCCGTGTTTAGTTTTTACTTTAGGCGGCTAAAAACTTATCAACTTTCAAGAGAAACTTATGATTAAAGAGAAACTTATGATTAAAAAGAGAAAGAGAAAGAGAAACTTATGATTAAAAAAACCAGCAAAGATCATAAAACCACATAAACCAATGTGGTTTATGTGGTTTTATGATCTTTGCTGGGTTTGATCCTGACCCTCTACAGCAGCACAGTGCAGTTCACTAGTGCACACCAGAGAGTTGCACCACACTGCCACTGTAGACATCACACACATGCTCCAACTGTTACACATCAGTGAGATGTTGGGAAAGTGAAGCTGCCAAACTGTATCATCTGGATTTTAAGTAAAGTTATGTTTTTAGGTCTGTGTGGAAAAGCCAAATCCGATCTTTTTCTTTCTTTCCTGGTCAGATTGAATTCACTTTCATCACTTGCTGTTTCTTAAAGGTGTGAAAAGTATCTCCATTCATTACTCTGTATGTAGACGTATAGGTAATAGGGTTTAATAAAATACTTCTGTAGAAGTTGAAGAAGTATCAACTCAAGCAACAGCAACACTCTTTAAGTGTTGCTGGTTTTAAAGTATAAAAGTAAATGTAATGTAAGGAGAAAAAATAAAGCCATTAAGAACAAAAGCTTAGGCCACGCCCACAGAGTCCTATAGTGCACTCCCCCCCCCCCACTCCCCCCCCCCCTCTTCAAAACAAATGTTACTAAAAGCCGTAATGACTATATCAGGGGTGTCCAAACTTTTTTTGTTGGGGGCCAGAAGGAGAAATATATTTGAAGTCACGGGCCACAGACTCTGTAATAAAACAAATAATGAAATATACCACTTTAAATACATTTTCCTGATTACTTTCATTTACTCACCATTTTACTTGACTTACTCTCTTTATCTATCTTTGACAGTGTTGTGTAAACTAAGATTTTTCAAATGAATGTTTAATTTCATGATGTCTCTTAATATTAAACTCCTTAATTACAGCACTTTTAGACTCTTTTGCCCCGTTTTTCTGTGCTAGAAATGCGCACCCTCTCCGCTTTTAGACTCTTTGGCCCGTTTTTCTGCGCTAGAAATGCGCACTCTCTCCGCTTTTAGACTCTTTGGCCCATTTTTCTGCGCTAGAAATGCGCACCCTCTCCGCTTTTACACTCTTTGGCCCGTTTTTCTGCGCTAGAAATGCGCACCCTCTCCGCTTTTAGACTCTTTGGCACGTTTTTCTGCGCTAGAAATGCGCACTCTCTCTGCTTTTAGACTCTGTGGTCCGTTTCTGACACCTAGCTTTCAAACTTTGAATCTCACATTATAAAAACCTGCTTAACAGGGCCGTAGTTTGGACACCCCTGGACTATATGTTATATTATTAAAATGTTAATGTTGATAATGTAATTTGTGATTTTGCAGTAGGCTGTTCTCTAGTGTTTCAGCTGAATATATGCCCCATTGTAAATGAATGTATTTTAGTAGAATGTAAATATATTAAAGGTATTAAAGCTTAGTTGGGCTGGAGTTTGTCTGGAGTTCTCTTAAGTCTCTGCTCAGATCATCTTCATACTAGGCTACATACCTCTGCTATGTTCTTGCTGGAGTGTGTGTGTGTGGGGGTGTGTGTGATGGATCACAGTATAAACCAATAGGGAGTCAGAATGGTATACGTTTATACTTCTCTACATCCAATCACAATCAGTTTCACTCTATCTGGATGGAGAGATTTATCTGGATAGGGGTTTTATTGAACGATGAGAAGCCAGGATGAAAGCGAACTGAAATGGAATAGGAGTAACGAGGCTATTTTTAAAATGGTAAAATGGTAATTGTGTGAAAATATAATAATAATTAATACAGTAAAGTATAGATAATCATAATTTCTACTTAAGTAAGATAACCAAGTATTTGTACTTCATTAATTGTTGTTGATGGAGCCTACAATCCCCTCTGTGGTTGTTTAGTTAATGTGCTTTTTGTACTATTTTATCAACTATATGGAGTATATATATATATATATATATATATATATATATATATATATATATATATATATAAACTGTAGTATATGTTATGTTTATGTAATTATATGTAATTACATGAAAGGTAAGAAATTACTTTCTCTCTCTCTCTCTCTGGTTTCAGTATGCAAATCTGGAGATCCACTTTTTCCTTGTTACTCTTCTTTTTCTGTCTTGCTTTTTTCTGTCTTACCTCTCTCTCTCTCTCACTCTTTTTATCTTTTTGCTATCTCTCTTTCTCTGTTTCTCTTTTATCTATTTATTCTCTCTTACACACCTTTACTATTCTCTTTCTCTTTAATTTCTATCTCATTACTCTCTTCCCTTTTTCTGTCTCTCTCTCTTGTTCTTCCACACTGTTTTCTCCCATCCTTTCTAATTCCTTTTTCTCTCATTACTCTCTCTCTCTCTTTCTGTCTCTCTCTTGTTCTCCTACACTATTTTCTACCTTTTGCTCTAATTCCTCTCTCTCTGTCTCATTACTCTCTCTCTCTTTCTCTCTCTCTTGCTCTCTTTTTATCTTTTTACTGTTTCATACACTCACTATTATCTCTCTCTAATTTCTCGCTCATTACTCTCTCCACTTTCTGTCTCTCTTTCGTTCTCCCACAATATTTTCTCTCGTTCTCTCTAATTTCTCTTTCTTTCTTTCTTTCTTTCTTTCTTTCTTTCTTTCTTTCTTTCTTTCTTTCTTTCTTTCTTTCTTTCTCTCTCTCTCTCTCTCTCACACACACACACACACACACACATACACACACACTTTATTTCCTCTCTCTTATTACTCTCTCTTCCTTCTGTCTCCCTCTTGTTTGCCTACATTATTCTTTCTCTCTAATTTTTCCCTCCCTCATACTCTCTTTTTCTCTCTTTTTTATCTCGTTACTCTCTCTCCCCTTCTTTCTCTCTCTTTTTATCTATTTAATCTCTCTCACACACTCACTATTCTCTCTCTCTCTCTCTTTCTCTCTCTCTAATTTCTCTTTCAATTCTCTCACCCTCTTTCTGTCTCTCTCATGTTCTCCTACACTATTCTCTCTCTCTCTCTCTCTCTCTCTCTCTCTCTCTCTCTCATTACTCTCTCTATTCACTCTCTTTTCACACTCACTTATTGTTCTCTCTCTCTCTTTCTGTCCCTCTTTCTTACACACAATTTTTGCTCTGTCTTTATCTCTCTTAATTCTATTTAGCTGTAATTCAGTAAGCTTCATTAGCACAGCACAAATTAACTTTCTGGACATTAAGCAACAACAAAATAAATAAATAAAATAAAATTAAATATATTTGATCATACTAAAAGCAACAATATTATTAAATCATATTATATACGAGAACTGTAGCATATGTAATTTATTTGTAATGTGTATTTAATTACATGTAATTATGTGAAAAGTATGAAATGACTGTCTCGCGCTCGGGTTTGAGTATGCAGGCGCGGTGACGTCACCGCAGCTCCGCTTTTTCCTCAGTGATCTGCTCTCGCCATGGCGGAGCTGAAACTTTCAGACTTTCCCTAAAGGTGAGTTTATCTCCGCGCTCCGCGGTTCTCCGGCTCTCTCACGCTCCTCCGCGGCTTCCCGGGCGAGTCTCCGCTGAACAGCAGTGTTTATTATCTGTAAACTGGTTTTAATAAAGTGATTAGAGCGGGTTTATGAATAATTACAGCGCCGAGAGTTCTGAGAGAGTTGTGTCCGTTAGTTAGTTAGTTGGGCTAGGCTAGTTAGCTTAGCTTAGCTTTAGAGTTTTGTGAAGGGAAACCGGGCTGTAAAAGAGCGAATTTACTGCTTTAACTTGTAAATGTTGCGTGTACGAAGGAGTTGGGAAGCAGTAGAGATTAGTTAGGGTGTTAGAAGCTGTTTTAACGCTGGAAAGTGTGAGAAATATGCAGAGTTTTGAGTTTTTAACAGCGCTGAAGAGTTTGGCTGTTAGCTTAGCTTAGCCTAGCCTGTCCGGCTGCACAATGTAAACAGTGCAGACAGTGTAACACAGTGTAACATAGTATATCACAGTGTAACAGTATAACACAGTGTAACATACTCTAACACAATAAAACAAAGTGTAACATAGTCTAACACAGTGAAACACAGTGTAGCATAGTCTAACACAGTAAAACACAGTGTAACATAGTTTAACACAGTGTAACAGTCTAACACAGTGAAACAGTGTAACAGTCTAACACAGTGAAACACAGTGTAACATAGTCTAACACAGTAAAACAGTGTAACATAGTCTAACACAGTAAAACACAGTGTAACAGTCTAACAGTGAAACAAGTCTAACACTATCTAACAGTGAAACACAGTGTAACATAGTCTAACACAGTAAAACAGTGTAACATAGTCTAACACAGTAAAACACAGTGTAACAGTCTAACAGTGAAACAAGTCTAACACTATCTAACATTGTGTAACATTCTCGAACACAGTGTAACATAGTCAAACACATTGTAAAATAGTCTTACAAAGTGTAACACAGTCTAATACAGTGTAACATTCTCAACACAGTGAAACACAGTATAACAGTGTCCAACACAGTGTAACAGAGTCTAACACAGTGTAAACAGTGCAGACAGTGTAACACAGTATAACAGTACAACACAGTGCAGGCGGTCTAACACAGTGTAAACAGTGAAACACAATTTAACACAGTGAAACACAGTCTAACAGTTTACAGAATGGTATTTTTTCTCAGTTTTTTCAGTCTAAAAAAAGTTACCTAAAGAGTGTTAGGATTTATTTTAGACCTGTAAAAAAGTCAGGGTTAAGTTTTAACCCGGGTTAATGGTAGAATTTCTAGCTCTGGTTCAATAATATTTAAACTTTCTGTGAACTGTCTGCTAGCTTGAAGTTAATGTTGGGTTACTGGAAAAGAGTTAAGTTTACTTATTTTACTAACCACTGAATTTAACTTATTAATTTATTGTCAGACGATTTGTAACTAAATTGGAAAGTAGTAAATTAGGTAAGAATCTTCAATACTTAATATTCCCCCTTTAGTATAATAAAGAAGAAGAAATGGGATTTTCTTTTTCATTTTCTGTCCCTCACAGTTTCAGGCAAAATAATTTCACACAAAGAATTTCAGGCAAAAATAAAAATTCTTACTTATTTTCAAAGTGAATCAGAGAAATCCTGTTCTTGTTTTTAAGCAGTAAAACATGTTGAATGATGAGGCACGTTTGACCTTTTATTTTAAATACTGTGTATTTCCGCTGTATATTTTCATGTTTTGCTGACTGATGAAATGGGCACTAATGTTGTTTTCCCTCATAACTTTACTAAAGTAATTGATGCATTTCTCAAAACTATGTATACTGTATCTCCAAATGTTATTTTGAATATCTATATTCAAGTACGGCTCTGGGTTCTTATGGGTTAAGACTTAATTCGAAAATAAAAAACGTATTACTAAGCTTAGTAAGCTATATATATTTTTTTTTTCTATTTAAAAAAGATGAAATTGGTTTTCATTCATTTTTTCCAGTTCCAGCAGAGTTTTTTCCAGCAGAGTTTCAGAGAAAAACATGATTTGGTAATTTGATGTTTTGCTAATGAATTTGTTCTGTGAATCCCAAACTAAACAAAATAAAACATTTGGCTAAAGGCCAAAATACCAAATACTGAACATGTCTTTTGCTGGTTTTCATTAATTATGCCAGTTTTTCATATATGATTAATTTAAACATTTAAAGAAACAGCAATAACGTAACTGCATTTTAAATATATATATTTCATATTCCAGCGGACATACCAAAAAGCAAAGTATGACTTAAACATCAAGAACATTATTGTTTGATTGAATCAGTTAAATTAAATGAAAATTGTTTTTGTAGATTAAAAACTATATATATTTGCGATATTTAAAATTAAGCTAGCATAATTACCCCTTTTCTTATTATTAGGTAAATTATGTAATACAATAAATGTATTTAAAAATATTGTCATTTAAAAACTTAATTTAAAAATATTTTAATTACTAAACATATAAACCCATTTTATATCCCAGCTTGTTGTTATTTGTTCATCAAAAAACATAATTTTGCATTATACATTATATTTTGGGATGGGGCATCCTAACAACGGGCTTCCTACTGTAATTTCAGTCATTATTTCTTAGACAAAACATTATGTATGTATTACTTAAGTATAATTTTTGTGTGTGGTTGACTTTGAGGGGAGTTTTTTTGGTGTTGACTATTTTGGTTGTTTTTTTTTTCATAGCTGTGCTGAAATACAGACAGCAGATGAAGGTGTTAATGAGAGTGTTGTGTGTTGTTGCAGCATTGTCAGCTAATATACACATGCTTTACAGCACATAAGAAGCCTGTTATATTCTGTTAACCAGAACATAACAGCAAGAGCTGCAATCATAAAAAAAAAACGAAAATATGTGTGTTCATGTTGTCTCTACAAACATAATTGTGCTTAAATAATAAACTGCCTGTCAATTTGAATGTGAAAAAGAAGAGTTTTTTTTTTACCATAAAAATTAAGATTGGAGCATCTCTAGTGTCAGATTAAGATCAGCGTCTGTTTTTGTGGCACCATTTTGGCACGCATTTCCACATTTTTTGTATTTATAATATAATCAATATTGATATTGGCAGAATTTTGCATGTTCTTGTTTTTAAGTAATAAACATGTTGAATGTTGAGGCACCTTTGGCCTTTTCTTTTAAATATTGTGTATTTCTGCTGTATATTTTTTATTATATTGCTGGCTGGTGAAATGGGCACTAATGTTGTGTTCTGCATAACTTTTCTATCATAATTGATTGATTAATTGATTCCTCAAAACGGCCATTTATACTGTATATCCAAATGTTGGTGGACACCTTTCTAATAAATGCATTCTGCTGCTTTTAGTTGTGCCCATTGTTGACACAAATGTGCAAATGCACACACACAGCTTGTCCAGTCCATATAGAGAAGTATTGCCAATAGAATAGTACTCTCTTGAGCAGATTTAAAGCCTCCAGTGTTGAGCTGTGGAGTAGTGGAACTGTGTTTTGTGTAATGATGGTGCTCCATCCAATGCATTTTTAGGGGATAAGTTGGGGTGGTGCTCCTCTGACATCCTGGGCTCAGTAATGCTCTTGTTGCTGAATGCCATCAAATCCTTATAGCAGTGCTTTGAAATCGAGTAGAAAGTCTTTCCTGGGCAGAAGAGACAGTTACTCCAACAAAAGCAGGATAAACTCTTTTAATATCCTTTATTTGAGAAGAAACAAAGATTAAGGAGATGTATTGTACTGTATTGTGTATAGTATTGTTTATTGGCATATGTATCGGATATCTGTAATAATACATTTTATTAGTATTAGTTTAGAAAGGTGCTTCAGAGTTTGGAAGCCAGCTGGTTTATCATTTAAAGGTTTTCAGTTCTAGTTGTGGTTCCTCATTCTGTACCTTGTTCAGCGCCGGTATTCGCTGCAGCAGTAGCTCATTCCAAAGGGCAGTAGATGATGTAATCAGTGTTTTGTGGTGTTTGGCATGAGAAGCCCTGTAGGTTAGCAGGCTGTGTAGTAGTCTGAGTGCTGAGGAGGAAGCAGACTCATGCAAAGAGAGCAGAACACTCAGCTAAAGCAGATAATGCTCTGTCATTCACTGCTCACCTTGGTCATTATGATCTTTTACATTCAGATTAGAGATGCATCTAATTATAAGAAAATCTGCTGTTTACCAGGCCATCCTGAAGGACAATATCCATGACATTTAAAAGTGCTTTTTGGTTGCACATTGTCGGTGCTGCATGGCCCAAGCAAGCTGCTTTTTATTTTTTTATTTTATCTTAATGACTTTATTACTACAGTTCTTCACCTGTCATATTAACTCTAATTCTTCTCTTCTCTGCTAAAACTGAGACTTAGTCCAATCATGTTAATCTGAGCTGAAGGCTAAAGATGTTGCCATGTGAGTCAGCCAGACATCTTCCTGTAGCAGTTTTCCCCAGTTCTGAAGGTGTAGGAAACAGTACTCATCATTCACAGGTTTATCTGTGATTTTGTGTCTTTTTCTAGTTATCATGATAAAAGTGTGTAAATGCGTAAATGCCGCAATAGTGCGGTAACACCATCTGTTCCAGCTCTGCTTTAATACACAGACTGTAAATTGGCATATTTAAAAAATATATATTTTTACCAATACACTTTTACACTATATCAATAGTTCTTGTTTTTTCCCAATACCAAAATTACTTTTTTTTTGTTTTAACTTTATTTGTTTTTCTTAAAGGCTCTGCCAGCACTTAAGACCTTTATGCAACATGTATTATTTGTGTTGAATATTTTAATTGCTGTTTCAAATAGGTTTGGGATTTGTTTTTATTTAGTGTTTTAATAACAGTTTTGATTAGCCCTATCTAGACTGGATTTGTTTTTTTCAGGGGGTCCTGAGGTAATTTTCTCTTTTTGGCGACCATGTACGTGTTTTTCGTCAGACAGACTGAGAAAATTTACAGGCTGAATTATCTACTGTTTTTCTCTGAACTCTGTGGTCCTCCGGTAATTTTAGTCCCGTCCGGATGCACATCTCAGAGTTTCGAAACCTCACGTTTAATAAAATAGCTATTTGTCCACTGCCGTGCACCGTAATTACACTTTGGGAGCGTGTTTCCACTGAGATTCACGTAACCACAACAGCGAGTGGAAATGGAGGAGCTACTGAACGCGATGTCACGTGATCGAGAAAGTCAAAAAAAACCCTACTGTTTTTTTCAATTGCAGTCCGGATACAAGAGTTTTTTTTACTGAGTAGAAATGTAAAATGCTTTTCACAGACATAGGCCACAATTTATGGTGTAGCTTAAGACTGTTTTAATCTATTTTGGAACATCTCCTGGGTTTCTTTTCCTAAAATTGTAAATGCTCTTTCCCGTAGACCTAAACGCCTTATCCAATGGAGCACCTCCAAGGAGCCTGGAAGACCTTAAGCAATGGGCTGGGAATGAAGGATGCAGTGTTTGAAAGCCCTTGCTCCCCAACCATGGTTCAGGGGTTCCCCTACCAGCGCCGCTCTTCGGACGACAGCAAAATCCCTGACTCTAAAACCAGCAGCACCATCCGAGTGTACCTGCCCAACCAGCAGCGCACTGTTGTGAGTGATTTTACATTAGTCAGGGGACATTATTAATATCAATATTTGGTTAAATGTCCTGTATTTTTAAGTTTTCTTAATTTCGTTCAACCCTAATCTGTTAATTTGTCTTAAATTTCCATTAAACTATTACTGTATTACTGTAATTAACACCAATGTTAAAAATTATTTTATTTTCTTTGTGTGTGGTGTTGTGCAGGTGAACGTGCGGTCAGGTATGACTCTCCACAGCTGCCTTATCAAAGCTCTGAAGGTGCGAGGGCTCCAGCCTGAGTGTTGTGCCGTCTACAAGCTCCATGCAGGACACCGGAGGTAAGACCATTGCTTGTTGTGTTGTGGGGTGGAAAATACTTTCCCCTTATCACTCCTAGGGTGATGAGGATCAGCACAAGGCTGCGTCTGTGAGCTGATGTATTAGAACCGAGTCGCTGCGCTTTCCTCCGTGCGTTAGCTTCACATGTATCGGAGGAGGCGTGTGCTAGTCTTCATCCTCCTTTTGTTTTGGGGCTAATCACTAGTGATTAGGGCAAGTCCTAATAAGTGGGTTAGGTAATTGGCCTTGTAAATGGGGGACAAAATGGGAAATAAATTGGAAATAAAATTATAAAAAAATATCAATGCTGCGTTTTAAAAGTTAATGTGTTGCAATGCAAAATAATGTATTAAGATACAATAGCAATATTTTCCTTCAAACCTTTTTTTTTTACTGCTAAAAAAAAGCGTCAATATTGGTACAGAGTGAGTTATTTTCTTGAAATGTTGGATGACCAATCTCAGATGAAATCTGGTGAAAATCCATATACAGTGTCAGTCAAAAGTTTGGACACATTCTCATTCAGTGTTTTTCTTTACTTCTTCATTTAATGTATTTTCTACATTGTAAATTAATATTAAAGACATTAAAACAATTAAGGGACACATATGGAATTACATTGTAAACAGTAAAAAACAATCCAGTTTTCATTTTCACAATTCCCTGACCTAAACCTGATCAACTGAGATGGAGATTTGGGATGAGCTGGATTACCTAAAGTATAAAACATATTTTGGCTGGGTTCACACTTTTTCTGTACAAAATAATTCTGCATGTGTTCCTCTATAGCTTTAATGTCTTCAGCATTAAATTTACATTGTAAAAAAAAAGAACACTTTTATTATAAATATTGCAATATGTTTTGTCGAACAAAAACATTGCAATATCAGTTTTTATCCAATATCTTCAGCTTTAATAACTATGATATACTTAGGAAAGTGTATTGAGCATCACAATAAAAAAATTAATAAAAAAAAAATGCACATCCTTAGATTGTTGGTTTTTATTGCTTATGTCTTTCCTGATAATAAAGATCTATTTGCGCATTTAACTCTGTGAGAAAACAGTAGAACTTAAAATATGGTTTGCATTAATGCGCAAATCGTCACTTCAGTACTGGAAAATAAATTTAAATGAATTCTTATTGGTTCAAACCTTGTGTTTCGTTGGTCTTTGTCATGATAATTAGACTTCCTTACTGTAGCTCTTCTGTGCCGTGATGTCACTTAGATACTGTATTTATTATCTATAGCAACAAATGTTTGTTTCACATTGAGGAACTGCTGATTTTCGCTTGTTCTAACGTGGACAAGCTCACATTTGTAAACAAAGATCAGAATCGTGAGTTTTTTTTTTGGTCTAAACCACTGAACTGAGATCAGTGAAGGTGATGCAACTGGGCGGGTGCAAGTATTGGTTTGCAGAAGTGACAGAAAGCAAACGAGACAAAGTTGTTAATGTTAAAAATGGCCTGCAGGCTTTAAAAGCAGGCTAATAATAAATGAAATATTAACTTAAATATCTTTTTAATTGTGTGTTTTACCTCAGTGTTTATGATCTGTGTCATAACAGAATGCACTTCCTAGAAATACACTTGTTGCACTTCTTGTTTTGTGTTGTTGTACACTCATTGTTTTCTTCTTCTTCTTCTTCTTCTCTTTTTTTTTTTAAACTCCTGCAGTAAAAAGTCTCGTATGGACTGGAACACAGACTCTACCTCGCTCATCGGGGAGGAGCTGCTGGTGGAGGTCTTGGACCATGTACCTTTGACCACACACAATTTTGTGAGTGGCTCTGAAACTCTAAACAAGTGCTCAGTGTTTAAACCTGATTTTTTTTTATGGCCCTAAATATGCTGCTCAATTTTTTCTGTTCTCAGGTTCGAAAAACGTTTCTGAAGTTGGCTTTCTGTGACATATGCCAGAAGTTCCTTTTGAATGGCTTTCGCTGCCAGACATGTGGATATAAATTCCACGAGCACTGCAGCACTAAAGTTCCTACAATGTGTGTGGACTGGAGTAACATCAGGCAACTCCTGTAAGGCTTCTGTTTTAATCTACTTCTGTCATGTTTTCATTTAAAAATACCTTTTAATTATGCACTGAAAAGGTTAAAATGTGAAATGAATGTATGGTTTAACAGAGAGTGGTTAGGGATGTATTTTTCACACTGTAAGGTGCACTAGATTATAAGGAGCACTATCAATAAATGTTTATTTTCTGGTCTATTCTGGGCGCAATGGATCATAAGGATCATATGTGACACTAGAAAGGAACAGAGGTCTCGCCATGTTTTTCTTCTAATACAGCAGGTGTAAAGCTAAACTAAGTTAAGTAAACAAAACTGTAATTTACATTTAAAAAAATGAGCGCTGGATGTGAATCTACACAGATTTCTGTCCTAAAAACTGTTTATTTGGGTGAGGAAAGCCCAACATCGCCACACTGAGGGACCCTGAGTGTTCCAGTAAGCCAGGGTGCTATTAGCTAGCGGTTCGTCCCGCATAGCTTGTTTTAACACGGTAAACGCGCAAGCTATAGTCCAATAATTTGGGCTCTTTCCCTGAACGCCGAAAGAGCTAGTGCTTAGCGCAGTTATCAGGTAATGCTAATGCTGCTCCAGCAATGCTAGCCAGGGTTAGCTGCAGGCTACTAATACTCACCACTGAACAGCGAAAGAGCTAGCGCTTAGCGTGGTTATCGGGTAATGCTAATGCTACTCCAGTAGTGCTAGCTGGGGTTAGAAACAGGCTACAATCTGAAAAACTCACCTCTGAATGGCAAAAGAACTATGCTTAGCGCATCTAGCAGCTAATGCTAATATAACTGCAGAACTAAACTGAAACTTATGTATAATGCTGTACTTCAGCGAAGTGGCTTTACTGCTTTTTACTACCTGACTGGTAGAATTCATACATAAGATTTTAAGTGCGTCGTAGTGCAAAAATACAGATATTGATTTTGCTATATATTGTATAGTTTTCATTTGCTTTACATTATTGATACATTACATCAGATATGCCTATTTTTATTGAAATATAGGCACTCTAAAATCCATCGCCTCCCCAGCTAGACTTACTAAAGTTACGAGAAAAAAAGAATTAAAAAAAGGATAGAAACTAATAATTTGAGTTAAGTTTTAGATTTCATGACTAGAGAAAGAGATGATATATTCCCATTAACGGGACTTATAGGTTTAAATGTGGGGGGAATTATTTTAATGATGGTAAATCACTTAAAATAAACCAATTATTTCATGTTGTCTTTTTCAGTTTAGATGCAGACAGGTGTTTTTAAGTTGTCTTTGGTTTAAAGTTTGTTCTTGTACAATATTTCTTATTTAAAGAGATTTTGATGATTGCTGTAAAAATGCACTATACATTTATCACATTTAAAGTTAATGAAGAAAGGGGAATGTTCATTAGCTTGCAATGCAGATTTGCTTAGGAAAAGGCTTGTAGTAAATATAAGTGACTAATATAGTAAATTAAAATGCATATAACTTCTGCACAGAAATAACTTTTACATATTTTGCTATTAAACTGCATAGAGTTTTTTGAAGTTACTGAGGCAGACTTAATTCTTCCTCATATCAATGTCTTTATTTGCTTAAAATAGTTTAATGCTGGTAAAATAGACTGTTTAACTGGACTGTATTTGTTTTGACAGGTTATTTCCAACCCCTGGTGAAAGTGGGGCTCCATCTCTGCCTCACATTACCTCAAGGAGGATGAGGGAATCCCTCTCCAGAATCCCCAGCAGGTAAAAGCTCTTTAATTTGTATGAGCTTCACAGCTGCAGTAGCTGTTTAAGCTCAGTTCTTACCCATAATCACACCCCAGAGCACATGTTCTTACCCTTTATAAACACACAGTAAGAAGGGCTGTTTCTAGTTTTGCTGGGGGGTTCTTTAACATGCTTTAAGATACATTATAATAGGCTTTTTAAAATACAAATGTGGGCACCTTTTAAAAGATTAAACTTAATCAGAGTTGAAAATGTATTTAGTTCGTAGATTAGTTTTTGATTTAATTGTAATACAGGATTGGTGGGTACATTTAGGGTACATCAGTTAACACTAGTTAAGACATTATGAATCATCAAATATGACTAGTGTCCTTTAATAATAAATTGAGACATTACTTAACCATATTCCAACGTTAATTAATGGTTAATGGTTTTGGTTAATGGTTTTACCGTCATTGTAAAGTAATATGCGAATTAACACATACTGACAAAGTGGGGAAAATATATATTTATTTAAAAAAAAAAAGTCTAAGTTAACTTCATCTGAAAAAGACTAAAACTTGGTAGGTATATTCAGGACTAGAGTCAGAGTCTGTAAATTTACTCTAATGTATTTTCATAGTGTGCGCTATAAATGCGACGTAAACTTTGCTGCAGATTTTTAAATTTGATATGTAGAGTCTATTTGACAAACTACAAGTGCTAAAAAAGGGCACCTAATTAAATAAAATTTTCTGGATGCTATCAGCCAATCAGATTTCAACTAGTTTAAAACAGATTAAAGTACCTAGAGGCACTATATTCTTGTTAAGTTTTAAAATGATTGGCCTCTAGGGGGCACTGTACCAGAAAATTAAGTAATTAAATATATTTAATGCACTTCTATAGCCTTTACAACTTTGCTGTTACATGTCTTCACCAAAAAATGCAGTGTTTTGCATCAGTGAGCCAGTTGTGTAAAAAAATTCACTTTTCAAACTAGTCCTAGGGTTTTCAGATCATGTTAAAACTGGTCTTTTGTAATCGGAACATTGCTGTGCATTTGGCCTTCTTGGTCCACATTGTGAGGACCCCGTAAATTGTGGCTTGTGGCTATGTTTATTATTATACTCAATTTTAAAAACTGCACCAAAATTTTGTCTGTGATGCAACTTTTTAAATTTATCGGAGCTCTAGTAGATCAGTGAGTAATGTTTAGTATAATGGTTTGCAGACTGAGGAGGTAAAAGGAGTCTCGGCTGTAGCTTGGAACTGAATTAATCCTCGTGTAATCCTCAATTACAGTTTTACAAAATACACATGGACCCAAGAGCTGCTCGGGACACATTAGGCATGAAAAGAGAGTATTGTTCCAGGGTGCTTTTCCCTGCTGATCAGACGTGCACATTGTGCTGCCAGTGGTGGGAAGCATGATGAACGTTCCAAAGTGTGAACATGGTGCCAGATCTAATTACACAACATTATTCCCCCAAATAGAATACACAGCCATCCAGCCATCGGCACTAAACGCTGCCATTTGAGTTCACCTTACAGAAATGTAATTTATTACAATTACTGTCAGTGCTGATTAAAATAAGAACCTAATGTGACTGAACATTTCTTAATGATCTTAACCCTTGAAATCCTGAACTATCACACAGTGTCTAAAAAGCATTTAGTATATTAATGTTATTTATTTAAAAATGAACTAACACTTTGCCGGTGCAGCTTATAGGTGTTTAACCAGTTGTTTAATAAAATTGCCAGTCCTAAAATTACAGTTCTGAACTACTTTACTACTGTTCCTAAGTACGGTACTAAAATGCCATATCTGTATCTACTGAAGTATTATTTTTACTTCACTACTGTACTTAAGTACTAAAATGCTGTATCTGTATCTACTGGAGTATTATTTGTACTTCACTACTGTACTTAAGTACTAAAATGCTGTATCTGTATCTACTGGAGTATTATTTGTACTTCACTACTGTACTTGAGTACGAAAATACCGTATCTGCATCTACTGGAGTATTATTTTTACTTCAATACTGTACTTAAGTACTAAAATACTGCATCTGTATCTACGGCATTATTATTTTTACTTCACTACTGTACTAAAATACCAAATTTGTATTAACTGGAATATAATTTTTACATCACTACTGTACGGAAGTACTAAAATGCTTTATCTGTATCTACAGGACTATTATTTTTACTTCACTACTTTTTTTAAGTACTAAAATGCTGTATCTGTATCTACTGGAGTATTATTTTTACTTCAATACTGTACGGAAGTACTAAAATGCTGTATCTGTATCTACAGGACTATTATTTTTACTTCACTACTGTACTTAAGTACTAAATGCTGTATCTACAGGACTATTATTTTTACTTCACTACTGTACTTAAGTACTAAATGCTGTATCTACTGGAGTATTATTTTTACTTCTCTATTGTACTTGAGTACTAAAATACTGTTTCTGTATCTACTGGAGTATTATTATTTTTTTTTACTTCACTTCTGTACTAAAATGCTGTTCTGTTTGATGAAGCTCCTCATCACTGAGTCAGTTAAGATATCAAGCTGATCTTATAAAAAGACCTCGCTACTCCCATTCTGCCTTTAGCACTTTCCACTACTTTCTGTAATAACTAGATAACACAGTACTGTTCTTTTACTTTCAGTACTTCAGTACTGTACTTTCATTACTTCAGTACTGTACTTTCAGTACTTCAGTACTACCATTACTTGTATAAAATCTTTACTTTAGTGTGGAGCTTAAAGAACACTAACTTTTACTCAAGTGACCTTTCTGATGGAGCACTTGTACTTTTAGTCAAGTGTGGCTCTCTAGTATTTTGTACATGTTTGCTTATAAATCACATGCTTTGCAATAGCTTATTTGCAGCTATAGTGTTCCAGCCAAACTTGCATATTAGTGGTGGGACAATATATTGTATCGTATCGATATGTGGCCTCAAATAAGGATAATTTTATTGAAACATAAGCGCTCTTAACTTGCTAAGACTCGCCCCCTTAATTAGACTTTCTAAAGTTACTGCTTTATTACAAATATTAGTTGTTAAACTCTGTAAAACTGACACCAATAAATCCAGAATTCCTGCTGTTGACTTATTTAGGGGTGTTTTATCCTCTTCAGTTGCACAGATGCCTTAGAGAACTGTCTTGTGATATATTAAGTATCGCGGAATCAACAATTTGTAAGATGCCCTGTGATTCACACCCTTAGCGCATATGTTCTACTTTGTGTTTTACACATTTTGGCGCAGCATTTACTGATGTTTCTTTTGTCCACTCTCCAGCTCACTGCACAGACATTCAACCCCTCACGCCTTCAATTACTCCACCGCCTACCCCCCCTCCGGAGGCGCTCTCTCGCAGAGGCAGCGCTCCACCTCCACGCCCAACGTGCACATGGTCAGCACTGCCCTGCCTGTTGACAGCAGCATGATGGAGGTAACAACAGGACCTCTCTCCTCTTCTCGAGTTTACTTAAAGTCTCGCTCAAAATAGCAAGGAGCACCCAAGCCATCCCGAGCATGCTTCTTCTGCCCTGACTTCCCCCTTCTTCTCCTTCTGTCAGTCGGTTCATTTTCTGTACTCCTGCTGCTAAATACTGTACACTTTCTTCTCTCTCTCTCTCTCTCTCTTTCTCATTCTTAGTGTTTGATGCTGTATGTGATCTCTTTTTACTGATTTCTTATGTTCATCACTAGCTGGTGTCAGACCTTCTGACCAGTCCTGGAGGGCAGGGCTTTATAATGAGGATGAGGAGAAAACCCTTATATAATACTGCTGTATAGGGATGCACCAATCTGTTGTGTTATTTTATTTTTATAACAAATACCAATGCTTTAACTTTGCATATCAGTCAATGCCAGTCCGATAGCACTGTTCAATTAATAACCCATATGCCTCACCATGTGGGAGAGGCTTAAAGCATATTGTTTGACTTGCACATTACTTTACTAACTTGAAACAAAATGTAACAAGTGATCATATAGATATTCGGTGTGTAATGGTACGTGTATACTTTATGAACCGTCACGGTTTGTGTAAATGCACGCAGAATACACGGTACAGCCTGTCCATAGCAGACTTGTGGAACCAATGAACGTAATGCAGAACTAATGTTCACAGGAGTGTCGCTACACAGAAATCGGGCCCTGCCGTAGGAAATGAATGGTCGCCTGTCGCTTCCCAGTGTAAACGCAGGGTTAGGCGCTTGTACTCTCTCTTGTAATCTCTTTCCCACGCCCCCTTTCTTCTCTTTCTCTCTCTCTCTCTCTCTCTATATATATATATATATATATATATATCTAAATCTTTCTCTATATCGATCTCTCTCTCTCTCTTTTGTATGCCTGCTCCCTCTCTCTTTCTCTTTCTCTCTCTCTCTCTCTCTCTCTAGTAATAGGCTTAAGAAAAAGAAAATTGTAGTTTAAGCAGTTAAAGCAATGCTGTTGTTTTTCCTCTTAATAAAGCGACACAATCACGCTTTTAACCAACAACCATTGCTAAACGTATGCATGGTGTCTCCCAGCATGGTGGGTTAGCCACAGTGCTAATATCCATTCTCTGCAGGATTTGAGCTTAACGAATTTATTGATGCTAAAAGAAACAGCAGCTTAATATCGGGAAAGTCTCCGAGCCTGATAACAGATTGGTGGATCCCTACTGCTTTATATATTCACTCTATTTGTTGTTATTATAGTTTGTATTGCAGTGCAATTACAAACACACTACTTGAATTTAGTAATGCCGCATTGGTCAAAATTAATGTACTTTATTAAAAACAACCAAATAATCATGTGTAGGACACTTTAATGATCAGAATCAGGTTCAACACCAGTTAGTGTTCTGTTCACTTCTCTTTTCACCCTCACTCTCTCTCTATTTCCCTTTTTTATTCTCTTTACTCTGTCTTTGTGCCCTGCTGGGGAGTAGCTAGATTGCCTGAATACTTCTCCTAGCTCCGGGTGCCGACGATTTTGTCTGAAGAGAAGAGTAGGTATTGTGCACCTCTTCGACACCTCTAGTTTAAAGTGTGCAACAGTTATTAATCTAGTCAGAGATCAGCAGCTTCCTGTAGCTGCTCTATAATATGAGCAACAGCATGTCTTGATGCAAGCTCCTTCAGTGTGTTATAGAAATAAAATGAAAAAAAAAAACAGTCTTCCTTGGCTGGAGATTTATACATTTATGCTTTTTCCCTGCTTTCATTTTGTTTAAATCTCTATACAGGACGCAATACGACATGGTCATGGTTACGGTTCAGGTAAGAGGGACAATAGATCTATTGAATGTGTTTTGTTTATTCCTCCTGCTGTGGTAAAAACATAATGCTGTTTGCTGTTCTGATTGTGGTTTTTCTCTTTTCAACAGCTAGTAGTTCCCCAAGCCAGAGTCCGACTGGCTGGAACCAGTCCAAAACTCCAGCACCAGCTCCGAAAGAGAGAGCATCGTCCTTCAATTCTCAGGAGAAAAACAAAATCGTAAGCACTCTAAAGCTCCACTTCCTTTCTACCTAGAACCAGATTAGATTGTAGCATTGAGAACGCTTCCCCTTTTTGAAGTACGCCCTGTGAACACATAGAAGTAAAGAAACGTGTGTGTAATACCTCTGATATACCTTGATAATAGACCTTAATGAATGTCTAATGCCTTTGCACACAGTGGATCAACATCAGCAGATGACCTGTCTCTCCAAACCATCCCTGATTGGTGGAAACTTTACACTAGACCAGTGATGGTTTGGAGAGACATGTCTGTCATCTGCTGGTGTTGATCCACTGTGTTTTATTATTACTTCATGCTCCCCTCTTTAATGGAGATGTGCATTTCATTTTCCAGCAGGACTTGGCACAATGTCCACACTGCCAAAACTCCCAATTGCTCTTATATAATATTCTAATTTTCTGAGACACTGATTTTTGGGTTTTCATTGACTGTAAGCCATAATCATCAATTATAAAAGAAATAAATGCTTAAAATAGATCTGTCCAAGAAATAAGAAAACTTTGTTAAAAGAAACTGAGCAGATTATCAGCAATACATTTATTTCAGTACTTCATTACTTCACTTAATTGAAATTGCTACACCCTCAGATTGGCATAATCCACTGCTTTCCAGGAATCTTGATTTTGATAACATTTCACTCTGACAAAAATAATCTATTGTTGGTCTGTTGTCTTTTTTCAGCGGCCAAGGGATAAGAGAGACTCCAACTACTACTGGGAGATTGAAGCCAGCGAGGTGGTGCTTCACTCCAGAATCGGATCGGGTTCCTTTGGAACGGTATACAAAGGGAAATGGCACGGTAAGCTCTTCTGTAGCTCCAGCCACTGCAACACTCGGCTCTTCTCCTTTCTTTGTAAACTTCATCTGGTCTCTTCTGCAACAAGTACTTAGAAACACTTGAGTTATCTTCTCATTTCTCTCTTCGGTGACTTGCAGGTGATGTGGCAGTGAAGATTTTGAAAGTTACAGACCCAACGCCAGAGCAGTTCCAGGCCTTCCGCAATGAGGTGGCAGTTCTTCGGTGAGCTGTGCTATTAAAGCCGCATTTACATGGTTTTAGCTTGAAGCTATGTTGTTTTCTTGGGTAATGCCTGGATACACTGGCATTTAAAACAATAGGGCTGCCCCCAAAAAGTCAGTGAGTTCCCATCAGTCAACTGAGATTCTTTTTTTTTAAATGTAAAACAGAAAAAATCACACAAGGAAGACATTTTAATGTAGAATTATAACTAATAATAATGGAAATATTATTTAAAAAAAAAAGTGTTGTGGTAGGTGTATATAGAGGCCAAATTTGCTCTTTTCCCTTAATCACAGACAGGCGATGTTTATCAGGGAAGTGCTAAAAAGGCTTAAAGCACTGCTCTGTCCAGTTACACGACTCATCACACAGGGCTAACTGCCACCTGCTTAGCAAACATACAAAAGACAAAAATCACCATGATCTTATTTGTTTTTAATTCAAATTAAATATATGATATATGAGGACATATGAGCTTTTTTAAAACATAAACATACTTGCTGTCCGGCTCATTATTCCACAAACCCATATGAATGCCAGCCATATGTCTGTGATTGCATTACTCTGCATTTCAGATCCATTTGTGATACTGCTTCGCTTTTGACAATTTTTTTTGTAATGTGCAAAAATATGTTTTTGCTGACTTTTTCCATGGGCCATATCACCCACCCCTGATTATCACATCAGGGTACTACTTTTTTACTGTTTTCAGCAAAAGAAAAATTCATACTGTTCTCATTTCCCATTATATATCTACTAGAGACAGATTATATCTGTCTAGTATCATTTATTTTACTTTAATCCTGGATATATGGAGATATTAGGAGTGCATTATTATTAGTATCATGATATTCTGGATCATTGACTTCTGTTACAATTCTGATAAATCAAATCAAATTTATTTGTATAGCGTTTTTTACAACTGGTGTTGGCACAAAGCAGCTTTACAGAAACGTGATCACAGGACAAAGAGTCAGGCAAAAGATTAAACATAGAAAATACAGAATACAGAACCCCCAGTGAGCGCGGAGGCAAGGAAAAACTCCCTCAGAGCAGCAGGAGGAGGAAGAAACCTTGGGAGGACCAAGACTCACATTTAAGGGGGGACCATAAATTATTGTGATAAAATTATTGTATTTTTTAAATCTGCCATATCATATTGTATGCTGTAAAAAAAAAATAATTTTCATTTTTTGCGGTAGTGTATTGTTAAAGTTTTTTAATTCAAGTGTTTTGTCATATCGCCAAGAGTATCAGTATTGTGAAAATACTATTAAATATTGTGATTTTATTTTAGAGCCATATCGCACAGCACTAGTGTCAGCAATAATCTCTCTCTGATAATTTTCCCATGTGTTCTTTAATTTTCATTACCTGAAAAACATGCTTCTTGCTTGTACTTGACTTCTCTGTCCTGCTCTCTTGTGTTCACAGGAAAACTAGACATGTCAACATCCTGTTGTTCATGGGCTACATGACGAAAGATAACCTCGCCATTGTGACGCAGTGGTGCGAGGGCAGCAGTCTGTACAAACACCTCCACGTGCTGGAGACCAACTTCCAGATGTTCCAGCTGATCGAAATCGCCAGGCAGACTGCTCAGGGCATGGAGTGAGTTTTAACAGGAGTTTAAAGAGGAAATCCAGTTTGTGTTAAATCATTATTTTTTGTGAATTGATAATTCATCATTGATTGTTCTCTTTATTTCAGCTACCTGCATGCAAAGAACATCATCCACCGGGACATGAAGTCAAACAGTATCCTTCTTATTACAAAATATATTTTATCACTAGTTAAATCTCTGTTCTCAGGGCATACATTATAAATAAAAAAGTACCTTGTATCGTAAGTTTAATTAGTGTCTGCTGTATTTCACCAGCATTGCTCTCCTCTCAGTGTAGAATAGACAGTCCTAAAAATAGGTCAAACCTGGGAAGTTAAAGCTAAACCTGGAGAGAGTAAAAGCTATACCTGGAGAGTCCAAGCTAAACCTGGAAAGCTAAAGCTGAAAAACTATAGCAAAAGCTGGAAAGATATAGCTAAACCTGGATAGTCAAAGCTAAACCTGGAAAGTTAAAGCTAAACCTGGAGAGATAAAGCTAAACCTGGAGAGCCAAAGCTAAAGCTAAACTTGGAGAGTCAATGCTAAACCTGGAGAGTCAGAGCTAAACCTGAAAAGCTATAGCTAAAGCTGGAAAGATATAGCTAAACCTGGAGAGCCAGAGCTGAAGCTGGAGTGCTAAAGCTAAACCTGGAGTGCTAAAGCTAAACCTGGAGAGTTAAAGCTAAACTCGGGAATTAAAGCTAAATCTGTAGAGTTAAAGCTAAATCTGTAGAGTTAAAGCTAAACCTGGAGAGCTAGAGCTAAACTCGGGAATTAAAGCTAAATCTGTAAAGCTGTTTCCATGTGGGTCAGCCAGACGTCTTCCTGTAGCAGTTTTCTCCAGTTTCCAAGAGTCGTGTAGGAAACAGTAATCAATAATCACCTCTTTCTGGCTTATCTGTAATTTCTCTAAAGAAAAGACACACAGAAACACAGAGAACTCTGTATTAATAGTTACAGAGTTCTCTGTGTTTCTGTGTATTTTTTTAGTTATTATGATGATGAAAGAGTGAATGTGCTGTGTGTGTGTAAGTGTGTTAATGCTGCAGTAGAGAGTAACAGCAGTAACACCATCAGTTCCAGCTCTGCATTAATACAGTTTAAGACCACACCCAAACCATTCTCAGAGAGGTGTGATCAATGCATTTTGATGATTTTTTGACGAAGAGTGTTTAATCATATTTCTGCTTTGCAAATTCTACTCGAACATTGTTAAATACTTGTACAAAAAAAATCAGCAAATTAACTTGTGTTCTCAGTGGCTTAGAACACAAGGTGCTGAGAATATGATCAAATTATAGCTTTGATATGAATTATTACACAAGACAATTAGATATATTGCTGTTTAGCTCGTCTCCAAAGCAGACCTTTTTTTGGTATGGTTGTAATGTGGCTCTGGTATTGCATGGTACACTTTGACTTTAAGGAAGCAGAATAAATAGACTGTTATGGATGGTTATAATCAAATACGTGCCTCACAGTCTGACCTTTCCAGCACGGTACACCCTTAACTCAAACACAGACATCTTCTTGCACGAGGGCTTGACTGTGAAGATTGGAGATTTTGGTTTGGCTACAGTGAAGGCCAGGTGGAGTGGCTCCCATCAAGTGGAACAGCCTTCAGGATCTATTTTATGGATGGTTAGTTATTAATTACAGACACTCAGGGCCCTATTTCAGAGATCTATATGTGAGCTGTCAACCGTGCACCGCACTGCTTGATTTGGGACGTATCACTGTGACTTTGCTATCATAATGACAGGAAAAGTACACCTTGCGCAGCTTTAAACGTGCAAAAGGCATGTACTAATTCTTTTATTGATCATGGGTGTGTTTTGGGTGTAGCATGAAATAAACCAACCAGTGTGTCACTTGCCTTTTACTATAAGAGCCTGGTGAGCTCTGACTTTGGTGGATTGCTATTATAAAGGTGCAACGCTTCTCAGCGGAGGGAACTGAGCTGCTCGTTCACACATTTACGGGAACAGCAATCTTATTTTATTTAGTATTATGGTTATTGTTGATGTAAATATTGGGTGCTGCGTGTCCTAGCATCTGCGTAGCTCAGATAGTTATGAATGTCTAATGATTGACTGTTGTCAGGGTTTTATTCGGTCAGTGATGCACGTGTGACTTCCGCTGCCAACATAGCAAAAAATGCCAGAAATTTACCTAAACACACCTCACTTCTAGACCACCAAACCCATCAGCTTAGATATACAGCTCTGGAAATGAATAAGGGACCACCTAAAAATGATGAGTTTCTTTGATTTTACCAAATTGAAAACCCCTGGAATATAATCAAGAGGAAGATGGATGATCACAAGCCATCAAACCAAGCTGAACTGCTTGAATTTTTGCACCAGGAGTGCAGGCATAAAGTTATCCAAAAGCATTGTGAAAGACTAGTGGAGGAGAACATGATGCCAAGATGTAGAAAAACTGATTAAAAAACAGGGTTATTCCACCAAATATTGATTTCTGAACTCTATTATATATTATATTTAGAGCATTTATTTGCTTTTATTTTACTTTTGTTGGTGGAATCGTGGCAAACTGTTCAATATTAGGTTCGCAAAACAGAACTGTGCCGATTCCATATATAGTAAGCATTCAATTGCATTTCTTTCCAGGGAGTTTATTAATTATATTTTTATAATGTGATAACCTCTGATCCTCTGCTCTTCCCACTTAGGCCCCTGAGGTGATCCGAATGCAAGACAACAACCCATACAGTTTCCAATCAGACGTCTACTCCTATGGCATCGTTCTGTATGAGCTGATGACGGGAGAGCTTCCATATTCACATATAGCTAACAGAGATCAAGTATGTTCTTTCACTACATTCACTATTTATAAAAAACATGACGTGTACTATGGTCTTACGCTTGCCTTAACCCTTGATTGTACTCACCAAGAAAAAGCAATGGATTTTCAAAAAAATATTGTCACTGCCAAAGCCAACTGGAGGCTAAAGGATTCCTTTCAAATTAACATGTACATCATTGGTGAATCATACTGGAGCACGGTTCTGACCCCTCACCTCATCTCAATAAGTAGGCCAGGGCACGGTTTAGTGTCCAGGGACGATTAGAGTTTATGGAGTGATCACACTAGTCAATTGAGCCATTCTTTGGGAGGTAACTGTGCCCGGGCACGTCATGGATTGCCCAGTGTGAGTACACCCTAAAATAGCAGCTTCAAAATGTTGTATGGGCACTGGTGGTAGGGAGAATGGCATCTCTGGTTATGGCACGATGAGAACTGTGGAGATTTCATGACAGAACTGTGTAACCTGCTTAAAATCTCTGTTTTATTACACATGCATTTGTTGACAAGCTCAGAGATTACATTACATTACATTACATTACATTTAGCAGATGCTTTTGTCCAAAGCGACTTACAATAGTCAAGTACAAAAATAATAGAAGTTTAAAGGTAAAACATTTTTAGATAGGGCTTAAAGGAGGTCGAAGGGAAATAATGGGATAGAGAAATGAAGGAGGGGAAGAAGGAAATGAGGTTAGAAGTAGTCAGAGGTGTTAGAGGTGTTAGGAGAGCAAGTGCTCCTTGAAGAGCTCTGTCATCAGGAGTTTATTAAAGATAGCGAGAGATTCTCCTGATCTGGTAGTAGAAGGTAGTTAGTTAGAGGTGTTAGGAGAGTAAGTGCTCTTGAAGAGCTCTGTCTTCAGGAGTTTATTAAAGATAACGAGAGATTCTCCTGATCTGGTAGTAGAAGGTAGTTAGTTAGAGGTGTTAGGAGAGTAAGTGCTCTTGAAGAGCTCTGTCTTCAGGAGTTTATTGAAGATAGTGAGAGATTCTCCTGATCTGGTAGTAGAAGGTAGTTAGTTAGAGGTGTTAGGAGAGTAAGTGCTCTTGAAGAGCTCTGTCTTCAGGAGTTTATTGAAGATAGTGAGAGATTCTCCTGATCTGGTAGTAGAAGGTAGTTTGTTCCACCATCATTTGGAGTGGTTTTACTACGGTTTTATAATTTTTTCTTGTAATACATATAGAACAGTTCTGTGTGTTCCACCCCATGCACTTTTTGGCACTGCATTGTTTATATATATATATCAGTAGAAAGACACAATTATATTATCCCATTAAAATAACCTTATTAGTTTAGTTCTAATTAGAAACACTGAGATTTAAAGCAGTCGTAATTGCATTAACTTGGCTAAATTCAATTTTGTTTTTGTACTTGAATAATAGATATGTCACTAAGAATGGCAGTAGAAAATGAAGCGAGTGCTGTATTTATTAGGGTGTGTGTGAGAGTGAGAAGGGGATGGATGGATGGATGGATGGATGGAGGGAGTGAGGGTGGGATGGGTAGACAGAGAGAGAGACCTCTCTCTCCTGGCATGGCCCCAGGTCTGCACTCTGGCTGCCCCAGTCAGTTTGGAGCCTCAAGACTAAATTTAGCCTGAAATCTAACCTGAGCTCAGAGTCTCGCACCACGAGGCAGACTAGCCACCCAGCTCCAGCCCTGCTTGTTTGTTTGTTGTGTCGGCATTCGGCCCCAGCCCTGGCCTGGAGCCCACAACTGCCTTCTTAACAAGTGTCTTAAAAAACAATTATATAATCTGCATTTATTGAATATTTGGCAACAAAAATATTCAGCCAAATATGTCCCAAAAATGCAGTGAAAGTAAGGGAATAGACAATAATTTAGCTATGTACTTTACTGGATTCCACGACAAAAAACTTAGGCAAAAAGATGTTAAAGCTAAAAACAGAAGACCATAGGTAGGTAGAATATACATACTAGGGTTTAAAACTGGTTTCAAAACTACTTAAAGTATAAAAGTAAAAATAATGTAAGGAGAAAAAAATAAAGCCAATAAAAACCAAAGCTTAGGCCACGCCCACTTATAGTCCTATAGTGCCCAACCCCCCCCTCCTCAAAACACATTTTTCTAAAAGCCATAATGACTATAATGTCCTTTTATTAAAATGTTAATGTTGATAATGTAATTTGGGATGCAGTAGGCTGTTTCCTGTTTCAGCTGCATATCTGCTCATTGTAAATGAATGTATTTTTTTATTTCATTTTATTGTACGCCACTACTACAAAAAGTTTTGTATTTGAAACACTGTATTGCGCTTTGTTAATAGTATTTTTGTAATTGCCTTTTCTTTAAAAAAAAAAGAAAAAGAAAAGTATGTTTAGATGATTTAAATTATGCAATGGTGAATTTCAAAAGTTCTTATATTGTTGTCACTCACCACAGTTGCCACAACACTAATTCTACGTACTAATACTGCTTTTTTTTTAAGCACAAAAAATATTTTGATATTCTTATTTTATAATATAACATTACTTATTTTAAATTGTGATTTTAATTCAATTTGTTGTACAGTGTTTTTTGAAATATTTCTGAAATATTATAAGTAGAGATTAATAGAATCACGACAATATTTTGTGATTAACTGTGATTAATAACACTTTTTCTACTTAAGACGCAAGTTTTCTCCCTCTGTTTGGTTTGGTCTAACACAGGCACAAACCTAAATACACCAAAATGCGCACCAATAAACCATGTGAGCAAGAAAGTAAATATAGTGAGAAGATTCTTTGTTCCAGTGTGTATATTTGCTGCTGTGCTTTTAAACCAACATTGTTTTTAATGTGACATGCAGCACAGATGTAACAGTGAACACTGCACATTACTGCATGTGTAAACAGCATGGAGCAGCAGAATCAACGTTTGTTCATAGCAGTAAATTATCTGTCTAATATATCAGATCAAACTGCGCCTTATCAGTAGTTTAGCTAAATTAAAAATGAGTTTTTCTGATAGCTGGGTGACGTTGGTCAAACTTGGTGACCTAATTAATCAGCACTAAAAATAACACGTTATTCATTCTAAATTAATCGCTTATAATAATGATTTAACATTGACAGCCCTGATTATACGTTTAACTGGAGTGCAACATAGACATTAACCACGTGTTTTATAAATATAAACTGCATATTATTTTTATAATGGTTTGATTAATTATGACTGGGCGATATAGTAAAAACGTTAAACCTGTGTAACTTAAGTAACTTTGAAGCACTGTTGTAAGTCGCTCTGGATAAGGGCGTCTGCTAAATACCGAAAATGTAAATGTAAATGTAATTCAATTGATTTTAGTAATTTTAAAGAATAGTACTTCACTGATTTGCAAGAAAACTAAATTATGAGTTTAAACTTTTTTGATTAAAGTGAGGAAAACAACACATTGATTTCAAGTCCTCCAGTGACTTATATTTTTGCTCACTATCTTCCTCCTCTTTTTTCTTCTCTCCCTTTGTTGTAGATCATCTTTATGGTTGGCAGAGGTCATCTCTCCCCAGATCTCAGTAAGCTTTATAAGAGTTGCCCCAAAGCTATGAAGCGGCTCGTCGCCGACTGCATTAAAAAGTCCAAGGAGGAGAGGCCTCTGTTTCCACAGGTACGCTGTAAATAGTGTTGCCTATTGCTTGTGAGTGAGTAAGAGAGTTTATGGATTGCTGAAATAGAATTATACACAAATGTCTTCTATAAGTATCCTGATACTCGTCAGGCTTGATATAAGTAGAACAAGATTTGTCCTTTAATTAGTGTGTGCTGGTAATTGCATAGTTTACTAACAGTCTGCAGCCGTTGATCTAAATATTAAGCTTATTGATGCCTACAAAGCGGAGGAAAGCTACAATTGGATATTAAAGTGCTAAAAGCTCTCAGTTTTCTTGAAGTTTAAGACAGCTTAGGATTACATGCTCACATTTTGTTAATAAAGGCAAAGCACACCCCTTCATATAATAGCAAAGGTGTGAAGATGTGGATTTCATTTTCCAGCAGGACTTGGCACACTGCCCACACTGCCAAAAGTACCAATTGGTCTTATATAATATTTACATTTTCTGAGACTTCTGAGACCATTTTTTTGGTTTTCATTGGCTGTAAGACATAATCATCAATTATAAAAGAAATAAACGCCTAAAATAGGTCACTCTGTGTTTAATACATCTAAATAATATATGAGTTTCACATTTTGAACTGAATTACTGACATAACATAACTTTTCAATAATATTCTAATTTGTTTGAGATGCAGCTGTATTTGTGGAGGCCCCTTTAAACGAATGCATTCAGCTACTTTAAGTTGTACTCCTTGCTGACACATACATGGTGCAACTGTGCACATACAGCTTGTCCAGTCCCTGTAGAGTAGTACTGCCAATAGAATAGAAATCTCTGAAGCAGGTACATAAACAGAATAACTCCAGCATGCTTCTAATGCTACAAATCCTTAAAATAATACTATACAAAATCTAGTAGAAAGTTTTCCTGGACAGAGTAGGGACAGGTATTCCAAAAAAGCAGCATAAACTATTTCAGGGTTCCCACGGGTCTTTTTTAAAAAAGTCTTAAAATGTCTTAAATTATAATCCAGTTAATTAAGGTCTTAAATTGTCTTAATCTTAATGTACATTTGCTGTAGGTATTAATTTTTTTAAACAGAGCATTTAATGCAGGGGGCACATTCTAACGTTAGCGGCAAGCTAGCTAACCTACTAACATTAGCAGTGAGCTAGCTCACATTATCAGCCAACTAGTTAACATTAGCAGTGAGCTAGCTATTATTAGCGGTGAGCTAGCTAGCATATTATCATTAGTGGCAAGCTAGTTAACGTTAGCAGTTAACTAGCTAACATTCTAACAGCTGTTAGGTAACGTTACTGACAAGCTAGCTAACAAGCTAACGTTAGCGGCGAGTGTTCTTTCCTTATTCTTTATGGTTTCTATGGTTTAACGTAATGCAACTTGCACATCTTATGTTGGCTCTTAAAAAGCAATAAATTTAACTTTTAAAATGGTGCAAGAACCCTGTATTTGAAATGCCCTTGATTTCTCAGTATTTTTGATAAATCACTTTATCTATCTGCCTCTGTAGATCCTGTCCTCCATCGAGCTGCTGCAGCACGCTCTGCCAAAAATCAACCGCAGCGCGTCGGAGCCGTCCCTGCACAGAGCCGCGCACACCGAGGACATCAACTCCTGCACTTTGACCTCCATGAAGCTGCCTGTCTTCTAACGCAGCCGCCCATGCCAAATGCTCACCGTCACCTGCAGCAGGACATGGGGGTTCCTCTCGCGGGACTGTGAGCTCCTGCAGCAGAGCGGCTCTGAACTGAGGGAACCTGCTTTGGGCTTTGGTTGGTTTGCCGGAAGTTTTGCTGAACTTTTGCTGAACTTTTGCTTCTCTGCTCTGATGGTGAGGTCTGCCTGACTGAAGTATCTGAAGTCTAGAAGGATGGATTAAATACGTTTTTATTAGCTGGGTAATGGACTAATGCACTTGCCTCAAAAAAAAGAAAAGAGTGGTTTTGGTCCCAAAGGAACCTAAATCAAGCTTGTATATGTACTTCATTATGATATTCACGTTTCTAAAACAGGTCTGATCGTTGTTAACAGCTAAGATGAGATCTAATTCATGCACAAAACAAATTATCTCAGATTTTTTTTCACTTCATTGCAACAGTTCCAAGCATGTAAAGATTCAGGCTGATGCTGATGCTGATGGTGATGCTGTAGCCGATAGTAATTCACACGTTTGGCTGCAAAACGGCCAAAAAAACGTCCTTTCAAAGCTCAGTAGACAGATTTAGTTTCTATAGCTTGCTGACACACTCTTTATTTTAAGTCATCACATATGAAAAAGGTGCCTGAGGATGTGTTACTGCATTCTGCAGAAGAATGCTTGCGAATGCTGCGTGTCTCTCTGTAAGAGTTGGCGAGATTGCGGTCTTGCCTTTCGCAAGCTCTGGTCAGCCGAGCGCAGAAGTGGAAGCTGTTGTGAGGATCGCTGCAGCACAAAACAATTTGCAGACCTTCTTCTCAATCGAAGTGCCTCAGTTTTGCGTGTGGAGTTTTATAAGCATTCAATCAGTTTTCACAGATGTTTATGATGCCTTGTTGTTTTTGGAGAAATGTAAATGTATGGACGGTTAATGTTCACGTCATCAGTGTTCAGCTGCCGTTTAATGGTGTTGATTAGAACTGTAGGGCTCATCGTTCAAACGTAAAACGATTCGAGTCTTTAGTGATTGTCAGCTATTTGTTTTGAAGGTTTTATCGCGGACTTTATGGAGTACGTACTTCAATAATGGTTATTTTAATAAAATTTAAGTTAAATACCAAATTCCTGTGTTCCTGTGCAATTTGTTCATTTATTATTCATTGACAAAACACAGTGGATCAACACCAGCAGATGACCTGTCTCTCCAAACCATCACTGATCATCAGTAAATTTTACATTTCATTTGTAAATCAAGGGAGCAGAGTCTGGAGGAAGAGTGGAGAGACACAAAGTCCAAACTGCTCGAGGTCTAGTGTGAAGTTTCCACCAATCAGTGATGGTTTGGAGAGACATGTCATCTGCTGGTGTTGATCCACTGTGTTTTATTATCAAGTCTAAAGTCAGTGCAGTTTTGTTTTCCCACAAAATCTTACAGCACTTCATGCTTCCCTCTGCTGACAACTTTTATGGAGATGCAGATTTCATTTTCCAGCAGGACTTGGCACACTGCCCACACTGATACCAACAGTACCAATTGGTCTTATATAATATTCAAATTTTCTGAGATACTGACTTTTTTTTTATATATATATATATATATATATAAAATGTGTAATACCAGGGTTTGTACGGTCATGAAAAACCTGGAAAAGTCATGGGACTTTAAAAAAAAAAAAAAAAAAAAAAAAAAAAGCTATTTCCAGGCCTGGATAAGTTTTAGGAAAGTCATGAAAATTTGGTCTACAAATCTGTGTGTTTATCCCTACATAATAAACCACTCAGAATCTGACACACATATTATTATTATTATTATTATTATTATTATTATTATTAAAGATTGTGTGTTAGATTCATTTTACACCTACTATAATTCATTTTTATTGTAGTTTAATTGATTTTGTGTTTTATTGTCCATGTCTGCACTGATGTTTAAAAAAATCATGAAAATTTATATCCCTTGAAGGCATGGAAAAGTCATGAAAAATTAATGGAAATGTATTGGTTAAAAAGTGTATGAACTCTGTGATATAATCTATGTAAGTTTCACATTTTAAACTGAATTACTGAAATAAAGTAACTTTCGAATGATATTAAACAATTTTGAGGTGCACCTGTATATATTCCATTTTTTTACAGCAAACGTGTTTGACAATGAAATCGCTGCATTACTGCTGCTGTGAGCTGATTGATAAAAAAAGCTTATTATTATTATTAAAAGCTTTATAACTGGAGTTTAAAAAAAGCTTTAAAAATATATGTCTGCAGTGCTGAAACATTTGATAATTTTGTGTGTTGAGGAAATTAGTAAATATTTCGGTATAAAAATAAAAAAACAAACCCAGATATGATAGTGAAGTGTCTCTTTTGCTCTCTATTGAAGATTCTCTGGTTTTTAGAACTTATTGCAATAAATTAGTTAAATTGGTAATATTTATTAGACCAAAGATGCTGGTTTAAATAAAACAGACTAGTAACTCTGAACTGAAAAAGTGCTAAATGATATTATGTATAATATGAAAGATTAGTTTGAGTTGAATGTTGGGTGTAAGTTAAATATGTAAATAAATAAAAAAATAATAAATGAAATTACATTTACATAGCATCTTTCTAGACACCCAAGGATGCTTTACAGGTTTTACGCACAACCATTTGCACTTTGCACTCATCCACACTCACCAGTGAGAAGCAGCAGCCAATAACATACAGCATACTCTCAACCGGAAACCACCGTCCACCTGATGAGTAAAGAGAGAGAAAATAAATGATTGCCAAAAGCGACAGAAAGAACGTGATCACGTTTTACTTGCTCGTATAATTTATTAGAATATTATGGTCCTTGCAGTACCAGTTTGGATTAACTATGAGCTCATAAAACATATTATTAAATATAAAGTGTTTTTATTGTAATTATTTATTTCAATTTTTCCATCATGCCATGCTTCAAATCATGTAATATGCTATCATAAATGACCAAGCATTTTAATATTAAATGCATTTTTATTAATTTCTGTGTAGAAAAAAATAAGAACAGAACCTTTATATCAGAAGATGACGCTAGAGGGAGCCCGCGAGTGAGACCAAAATTAATGGGGGTGAATGGAGCTAAACGGCTAAAAACAAAATTTTAAAATAGTAACTAACCAGTTGTCCGTAATATTTGATTAGTGTAATGTATTAGAATAAAGTACTTTGGTAAACAAACAAATAAAACTCGCCTATATTGTTCTGTTTTTCTACAGTAAAGGGGTTTTAAGCAGTGGAGATGCTAGCATTGATGCTAATTACTGTGAGCTGATTGACTGCTGGAGTTACAGCAAGAGCTCTGACTTTAAACTTTGGAGTTTAAAAGCTTTAAAATGTTTATATCGTTGGTCCTGAAATATTTGCATTGTTTGTGCTAAATTAATATTTTTCAGTATAAAAAATGATTAAGCATTTAAAAACCATTAATTTTGCACTCACTGGGGAGCGCCCTCTGGTGGTCAATAAGGTCAAATGAATACAGTTTTAAAAAATGTTTTTTTAATTTACACCGATTTTACTATTACAGTGTATTTATAAACACATGTATTAAATATATATTTGCAAAAAAAACATGTATTATTATTATTATTATTATTATTATTATTATTAGTAGTAGTAGTAGTAGTAGTAGTAGTAGTAGTGTTTTAAATATGTATTTTTTCTCAGTCTTTAAAAAGCTAATGTATTAAACGTAAGCCCTAGAATCAGGCTCTGAATAATAATAATAATAATAATAATAATAATAATAATAATAATAATAATAATAATAATAATTTCAGGTATCATTTATTTTACTTTAATCATGCATAAATGGAGTTCATTATTTGTATACATTTATTAAGTCTGTATTATTAAGTCAGTATTATTATTATTATTATTATTATTATTATTATTATTATTATTATTATTATTAGTAGTAGTAGTAGTAGTAGTAGTAGTAGTAGTAGTAGCAGTAGTGTTTTAAATATGTATTTTTTCTCAGTCTTTAAAAAGCTAATGTATTAAACGTAAGCCCTAGAATCAGGCTCTGAATAATAATAATAATAATAATAATAATAATAATAATAATAATAATAATAATAATAATAATAATAATAATACATGTTTTTATTCTTACTTATTATTTATTTTTATGTGATATCTATATGCCGTTCTTGAACACAAAACGTGTTATCCTATTGGGAACATAAACAAATAATTAAATGCAGTGTATCACATACAGCCTATTTTATCTTTGTAATATTTACATGCTTTTGCATTTTTTTTTACTTTGTTTCTAAGTTTTATCTGCAGATATTTCTTATGATTTTTTTTTGTTTGTTTTCATTTACTTATTTTATTTGTTTAAACAAACAAACAAATAAATAAATGAACAAATAAATCATTTCTAGTGATTTTACTTCCGAATGCAGGGGCGGTTACTGCTCACCTCATCCTCCATCTCTGATTGGACCGTTCATGGGGGCGGTGGACGGCGTCCCGCACCAACCATTGGCTCGGGCGCTCGGCTTTGCCGACCCGCGATTGGATCCTGCGCCCGTCGATCTGCACGGACATGCGCAAACCGCGTGTGGCGCAGCGGAGAGGGGGCGGAGTCACACACAGCAGTGAGTCACGTAGCTAGCTAGCCTGTAGCGAAGCGAGCAGGTAAGTCCAGCGCGGTTTAAATCGGTTTTTTACTGATTTGTCCGCTTTATATTAAACATGTCGGGTTTAGTGTTTAATCCTGGGTCATTTTAATGCGGTTTGGAGCGGCAAAACGCGGTGCGGGGCGAGATTTATCCGCGCGCGGGCTAGCGAGCGCTCCGCGGTCAGGGCTCGTGGCCTAGCTGCAGCGTGGCTGCGCGGGAAAGAAAAGCCTGATCCGGTTTATTTACCACTTTAAACCCGAAACAGAGCGTTCGAACTTAAATCGAATCGATTAAATATTTATATCTGAGCGGAGAAGGTTCGTTTTAACGGTTTTTAATCGACGCATTCGGCCCCGTGCTCGGTGCACGCGCCACACTGCGGCCCTGTGGAGCTGCTGGAAACGCTGAGCTGCGCATTCCGTCCCCCCATTCACTCACATTATAACTACACAGCTCCTGTATTCGCCTCATTTAACCAGAATTATGGGATTAATTATTTAATTTCAGTCTATTTATGATGATAAATCTGTGTAGACTTGTTTAACACGTTATTATGGCCTTACCTGAGCTCTAAGTTTGCCAGTTTTACTAACTTTAATATTGGAAAAACAGCAAAACATAAGAAATCCAGCTCAGAACAGTGTTTAAAATAGCTATATTTATATTATTCATTAGTTTGGCGTGTCTGTTAAGAGCTTTAGTGAATAGGTAGGATAGTTAGGTGGTTCAGTGGGTGGGTGAAGGGTTCCTAACCCCCTTCCATGTGGGCTGATTCACAGGCATGTGGCTGAAGTCAGATAAGCTAGCTAGTTTAGCTAAGTTGCAGTGCACACACGTGTAGGGCTGGGCAATAAAAGGCAAAAATATTACTATATTAGTCAGTATTGGCAGATAAATAAAAATGTTCATATATTTTCCATACTCTATCTTTATATATATATATATATATATATATAATTTGTCACTATCTAATGAAAAACAAGTATCTCCAAATAATTAATTTTACAGGAGACATAAAAAACCTTTTCAACTTTTATTATAGGTAATTCAAGAGAATTTCTATTTGTGCATTCATCATGAGAGTTTATCACATAGTAAAGGACATTTTTTTCTGTTCAAATTATGTAGTAAACTATAAAAATCAGGGTACGATTGTTTTTATGTTTGTAGCAAAAAGGTAAATTCACACTTCTCATTTCCCATTAGAAATTCGTCCACTAGAAACTGATTGTCCACAATTTATATGTATATTTATATATGTATATAATAAATTAATTAATTATTCGGGTGTAATCATAAGCAATAATCTGTCCAGTATCATTTATTTGACCTTAATCCTGCATATATGGAGTGCATTATTAGTATAAATTCATTAGGTCAGGGTGAACTGTATAAGCTTTTCTCAATTACAATTTAGAATGTTTTTGTTATTTTATAGCAACTTCAGTATTATTTTATTTATCTTTATTATTTGTTTACTAATATAAATAGTTATGTAAGAACTGAAAATTGTAATTGAGAATTTCTCAATGACCGTATCACCCAAGGTGGTGGCTTTTATATGGTTCTTATCTATCGGATTTCAGATATATATTGTAAAATAGACTTTGGTCATATTGTCCAGCACCATCACCGATAATACACATTGTCTGTGTGTGCATTGTATTAATGAAATTTCATAAATTAAATATCTTAAATGCGAAAACACAACGTAAAAATATTTTTATAGCCACTACATAAAAATCAGTTTTTTTTAATCAGAATAAATTGGGTATATGTAGTATTTGTATTTAAATATATTAATGTGTGTAGTAATTAATGTGTGTGGTTCTGATATTTGAATGAATCACTGTGTATGTATATATGTGTTTTTTTAACATTGTGTTTAATCCTGTGTATCAGATCATGGATATGAGCAGCAGTGAGTGTTTTGGATGCGGCCGCTCTGGGCATTGGGTGAAGAACTGTCCTAATGCTGGACGTGGACGCGGGAGAGGCAGAGGCCGAGGCAAGGGTAATATCTCGTTCCCTGGCCGTAATGACCAGGTTTTAGCAGTACAGTTCGGCTGCTGGATGCTGACAGTGTTTTTTTTTTTGTGTTTTGTTTTCTTTGTGTTTCCGCAGATCTCTTCTGTTACCGCTGTGGTGAACAGGGGCACATTGCCAGGGACTGTGAACAGACGGAGGACGGTGAGGCACTGTCACCTTTCTCTCAAAGTATTTTACACTTGTAATATTTTGTTCGAGATATTATCTGCTCGGAGTGAAGTTCTTGGAAAGCCAACCAGGTGGGGTTTTGTTTCCTCTCTTTCCCAGCCTGCTACAACTGCCACAGGAGTGGCCACATCTCCAGGGACTGTAAGGAGCCCAAGAAGGAGCGGGAGCAGTGCTGCTACAACTGTGGCAAGGCCGGACATGTGGCCCGAGACTGCGACCACGCCAACGAGCAGAAGTGCTACTCCTGCGGAGGGTTTGGACACATCCAGAAACTGTGTGACAAAGTGAAATGCTACCGGTAGGTCCTCACACTGCTGAGTGATGTGCTTTATATTAGCCTTTTACATTTTGTTAAATCGGCATTTTTTCTAAAAGTGTGTTTAATTTTTAAATATTTAGTAACAGTTTATCACAACATGATAGTTTTTGTTCTGTTGTCTGTGAGCATTATATTTTAAATAGGGTTAAAGAAATCTGCAGAATAGTCAAAAAAATTAAGGCCACGAAAACCTGAAAAAAAGTAATGGAATTGAAAAAATAGCCATTTTCAGTTTGGAAAAATAAAAAATTCGCCTTGAAGGCCTGGAAAAGTCATGATAAAAATCAATCATGGAAATGTATCGGTCAAAACATGTATGAACCTTAATGGATTTACTTCAGTTTGGTCAAAACTGTACACATTGAAACAGTCCCCCTTTTTTATGCACAATTTTTGCTACTTTTTTCTAAATGTAGCTATTTTTAAAGAAAAGTAACTGCAGAATCACTACCTGTAAATATTTTATGGACCCTGTATAATATTAAATTACATTAATGCCTTCACAGGCAGGCTTTTTGTAAATTTTCTGCCCAGTGTTACATGCCTTTTTTTTTTTTTTTTTTTTTTTTTTTTTTTTTTTTTTTTTTTTTTTTAGGAATTTCTGTTCAAGCGTTACATGAAAAGGTTTTATCTTGATAAGAAACATTACTGAAAAAAAACTAATTGTAGAGGTATATATATATATATATATATATATATATATATATATATATATATATTGAGAAGGAAACATTTTACATTTTACTTTACAAATCCTTCAGTGAGATCAGTGAGTATTGTTGACATGTTCCCATATCGTTATACCATAAATCTCAAATGCTCAGTTTTTATATGCATAGAAGTATACACGCTGGTAGGTGTGTGTATAGATGTATTACACACTGAGTGATCTATTTTAAGTTTTTATTTATTTTATTGATTTTGGCTTACAGCCAATAAAAACTCCAAAAATCAGTGTCTCAGAATATTACAATATTAAATAAGACCAGTTTGGACAGGCTGCCAAGTCCTGCTGAAAAAGGAAATCTGCATCTCCATAGAAGTTGCCATCAGAGGGAGGTAGCATGAAGTGCTGTAAGATTTGATAGAACACAATGGATCAACACCAGCAGATGACATGGATCTCCAAACCATCACTGATTGTTAAAACTATAGAAATATACAGTGCAGTAGTGCTAGTTGCATCAACAGTACTTCTGTTAGTGGTGAAAAAAATATTTTTAAAGTCTCAAGGGACATCCCTACTATTTATATAACTCAAAAAAACCCACATATTCAAATTTGTGTCCCTGAATTCTAATCCTGATCACGTGTATTTGTTTGTGTATATTTCAGGTGTGGTGAGATTGGCCACGTGGCGGTGCAGTGCAGCAAGGCCAGCGAGGTGAACTGCTACAACTGTGGCAAGACCGGTCACCTGGCCAGAGAATGCACGATCGAAGCCTCTGCATAACCGGCTTCCTCTGTCGCTCCCTCCTTTTTCAGATTGATGGTTGGTTGTATTATTTTCTCGGAATCCTCTTCATTGGCCAAAGGTTGGCAGACGGAGGCTTGTCCCAGGCCAGTGAGCTTCTTGACGTGTTTAAAGGATTAAAAAAAAAAATAACGAAGGGGTGGAAAAATCTTTCTGCATTCAATACAAATGTCTGTTTAGTTTGGTAGAGGTGTTATGTATAATGCTTTGTTCAAAAGACCCCTTTCCATGCCGCTGGTGATGAGACCGATGACTGGGGCACAGTGTGCGATGTAGGACCTCCGGGCTTGAAGTGAGCCTTCGTAAGATGATGGGAGGCAGAGGTTGGGGACGCCTCAATTTCTGTGTACAGATTTTTTTGTTTAGATTAAGTTGGGGAAAAAAAAAATTATGAGTTGGCTTAAGAGAGAGAGTATGACCGGGATAACCATTCGCAACACAGGAATCCATCTTAATCCGGGCCCCACGAGCAAGGTGGGCGTCATAACTCGCGAAGAAATATGATGTAATGTTGATCATGCTGATAACACCGAAATATTGAGAAATCCCAAGTTTTTTGTGAGTTTTTTTTCTTTACCTTTTTTGTTTTTCCTTTTGTTTTTCTTTAATTTTTTTGTTTTTGGGACTTTTTTGTACAAAGTCATCAGTTTGCAAGTTTGCAGCAAACGTCGCTCATTAATGCCTAAATATTCCAAAAGTAATTTTAGTCATTTCTATCCTAAATTATCAAGAAAATAAACTTGTGGATTTATCAGTAATTTGCAAAAGGAGAATGTTTTCACAGAAATCAAATATTATTTTTGTACAATATCACTTGGACTACTGTAAGAATATCATTTGCTTGTACTCAGTTTTTAAGTCGGAAAGAAGATGCAACTTAAGTCCTATAACATAGAAAATGTAATTTTAAACTATCAATAAAGCTGGAGGAGGATCGGGAATCTGGAGTTTGTGCTGTTTTTTTCTTATTCATATTCTTTGCAGGTTTTTTTCATACGTTTATTATAAGTGTTAAAATTGTTATAGCGAAGTATCAGAATTGGATTTGTTTTCAATACTGTATTGGTTCTCAAACAATGGGTGATATATCCCAGAAATTATAGCGATGAACAATAGTCATTTTAAGACCATTAAATACCATTGAAATAATGATGATAAAATGACATAACATTAACATAACCCTTTTTTATGACTAAGAAACTTGTAATTAATTTATAATATTTAAATTATTTTTTTAATGGTCAAGAGTTTAGTTTAGTTAGTAGTAGTTATGAGTTTAGTTTCTAACAGGTTGTTTGTTTTAAAGGTATACAGATTCTAATCCGTAAATAACATCAATCACCAAAATAAGTACATTTATTCAAAATTAATTCCTAGTGTTGCCAATAAACAAATGTAAGAATTGCTACAGAAGCATGAGTGGTTTGTCTTGATTGAATCTCTATTATTCTGAAATACAGCAAATGCAATCAAGTATAATCTTTAAGGTCCAGGAACCTCAAAATCAATGTGTCAATCAAAATCCAGCCGGAGGAGTTTATGATGAGACCTGAAAAACCTGAGCAGATTCATGTACGTGTAGAAGAGCATGTGCCTTTATTAATGCATGTTATATTCATTCAACTTCATTGACAATTCATACTTTAGGTGCATTCATTGTCTTCTAAAAATGGCACAATTTATGCAAGGTGGTCTGTGACGTGTTTAAAACAGATCCGAATCTAATCACTCAAACCTCTTCAGGAGGTGGTCTGAGAGATCTCCTTATAAGGGCGTCTTTTCCCAGCCGTGTCCCAAAGATATAGACAAAAAAAAACAGCATTTCTATGTTTTTCATCACTAAAATATAACCCTTACTTGTGCCTGTTACTTTTTTCTACTTTTTTTCTTTATTGTTCATGTTTCTTTGATCTTTATATTGTGCTGCTTGTGCAAGGCATCGATGATCTGTGGTAGGATCTCCATGTTGAGCAGAGGCCTCTCCAGCTCGTCAGTTCTCTGCAGGGAGGAACCGGCCCCGATCCTCATCCTGTGCTTGGGTTTGAGCGAGCGCAGGGACTCGGCCTCCAGCCCCACGTGCCTCTCTCCGATGCCCAGGATGAAGGTGAGGTCTTTGGCCAGGCGGAAGCACCAGAAGAGCAGGCCGATGAGGCCGCAGAGCGCCAGGCCCACGCTGCAGTTATACAGCAGCCCGGAGCACAGGGTCGGCGCACAGCCCGAGAACTCCTCCTCACTGAGCTCCGTTATGGATCTGAGGGCCAGGGCTGGGGGACTGGCACACTCCGGGGCCACAGGGACCAGAGCTTTGTTCCTGAGGAGCCAGGAGCGCAGGTAGCGGATGTTGCAGCCGCAGTGGAAGGGGTTCTCCGACAGGTTTGCCAGCTGCAGGTCTCTGAGCGCGTCGAAATGCCCTGCCGGTACGGTGCTGAGCTGGTTGTGCTGTAGGTGCAGTTCAGTGGTTTCTGTGGGAAGTTTGGGAATTTGCTTGAGGCCTTGAGAGGCGCAGGACACCCACAGTCCTGCAGAAGGTCCTGGGGAGCATCTGCAGGACTCTGAGGTGAGGAGAAGAAGGAGCACAGCGAACCAGGGGATCCAGAGCATCCTGTATAACTGTGGAAAGATGGTAAAAAATGCTATGTATTCTGAAACTTACAAGTTTATACTCATTTTAGAGGTTGAACGGCTGCTCTTTTAGCTACTGCAGTAGTAATTTGTAGGTTCTGTACTAAATTGTAGATTCTATAATCTTCTAAAGTAGAACTAATAATGAGAATAATGATTTTTTAATGCACAGTACTCTCCCCAATAGGAAATGATCTACAGCGTTCCTGACTCATTCTTAGTTTTGTCTCTAACAGGTTTGCTAAGGCATGCAGTTTCTACTTTGTAGAAAAAAGTGTTTTTTTATCTTTGGACTCATTTTTAACTTTTTACAGGTGCATCTAAAAAAAAAACATTGAAATGTAATTTATTTCAGTAATTTAGTTAAAAATGTGAAACTCATGTATTGTATAGATGTATTACATACAGAATGATCAATTTTAAGCGTTTATTTATTTTATTGTGTGCCAAGTCCTGCTGGAAAATGAAATCCACATCTCCATAAAAGTTGTCAGTAGCAGAGGGAAGAAGCATGAAGTGCTGTAAGATTTTGTGGGAAAACAAAACTGCACTGACTTTAGACTTGATAATAAAACACAGTGGGTCAACAAAAACAGATGACCGACATGTCTCTCCAAACCATCACTGATTGTAGAAACTTCACACTAGACATCAAGCAGTTTGGACTGTGTGTCTCTCCACTCTTCCTCCAGACTCTGATCCCGTAATTTACAAATGAAATGTAAATTTTACTGATGATCAGTGATGGTTTGGAGAGACATGTCATCTGCTGGTGTTGATCCACTGTGTTTTATTATCAAGTCTAAAGTCAGTGCAGTTTTGTTTTCCCGGAACATTTTACAGCACTTCATGCTTCTTCCCTCTGCTGCTGACAACTTTTATGGAGATGTAGATTTCATTTTCCAGCAGGATTTGGCACACTGCCAAAAGTACCAATTGATCTTATATAACATTCTCTATAATATTTTCTGATACACTTATTTTGTACTGTGTGACTTTATCTAGAAAAGTGCTGTGTAAATAAAGATTACTTACTCATTTATTAAGACTTGAAATGCAAATCAGTGTCTCGTCTCTTTCCTTTTAATGCTAATTACACTTTTTGATGCTACTGGACTTTACTACAGCTACAGCTCGACTTCTACATTTTGGATCATGGTACCAGGTTTGATTTACACGATTACTGCTCTGTGTACCTACAAATGTTACAAAACACTGTTACTACTATCACTAGAGCCATCGTTAAAGCAATTGGGACGTAGCCATAGAAAATAGGTACACAACTAGCTATGGGTATGAATATGTATATATGAATTTGACGCTTATTATAGATTTATAGAAAACCTTTATAACTTGGGCTATTTGAGCTATTGTGTATTAAACACTAATTTAAGCTGTAGACGATACATCAATCCTATTAGTGTTTGTATTGTGGATATTTAAGTATACTCAAAGCCTTTTATCTATACTACATACTCAAATACTAGTTACTTTTAGTAATTAGTGTGCAATTGTGTTGCTCCTTGAATTTGTATTGTAGATATTTGAGTATACTCAGGGCTTTTATATATACTACATACATATAGTACAACCTCAAATGCTAGTTGGTAAATGGGACATGCCCCTGGTTTGCATTGTGGACCTATGTGCATACTCAAAGCTTTTATCTATACTACGTAGTACATACTCAAATACTAGTTAGTAGTTAATATGCAATTGGGACGCGCCCAGTTTGCATTGTGCATGTGTGTGCATACTCAAGTCTTTGATTCATACTATGCAGTACATACTCAAATATAAGTTGGTAATTGGGACTTGCACCTGGTATAAATTGTGGATCTATGTGCATACTCAAAGCTTTTATCTATATTACATAGTACATACTCAAATACTAGTTGTAAATTGGGACACTCCCCTGGTTCGCGTTGTGGAAATATGTGCATACTCAAGTCTTTTTATCCATACTACATAGTACATACTCTAATGCTAGTAAGTAATTTTTATGCAATTGGGACACGCCCGGAGTTTGCATTGTGCATGTGTGTGCATACTCAAGAATTTCATCCATACTATGTAGTATATACTCAAATACTAGCTGGTAATTAGTATGCAACTAAACCACATATTGAAAATTTGTGCATACTAAAGTATTTATTCATACTACGTAGTACATACTTAAATACTAGCTGGTAATTAGTATGCAACTAAAAAACGTCTTGGATCTTTGTGCATACTACAGTATTTCGTCCATACTACGTAGTACATACTTAAATACTAGCTGGTAATTAGTATGCAACAGGAACGTGTCTTGAAAATGTTTGCATACTAAAGTATTTCATCTATACTACGTAGTACATACTTGAATACTAGTTGGTAACTAGTATGCAACTGAGAAACGTCTTGAAAATTTGTGCATACTAAAGTAGTTCATCCATACTACGTAGTACATACTTAAATACTAGATGGTAATTAGTATGCAACTGAAACGTGTCTTGGATATTTGTGCATACTAAAGTATTTAGTCCATACTACATAGTACATACTTAAATACTAGTTGGTAATTAGTATGCAACTGAAACAGGTCTTGAAATTTTGTGCATGCTAAAGTATTTAGTCCATACTACATAGTACATACTCAAATACTAGTTTTTAATTAGTATGCAACTGGAACACATCTTTGAAAATTTGTGCATACTAAAGTATTTAACTCATACTTCATAGTACATACTCAAATACTAGCTGGTAATAAGTATGCAACAGGAACGCATCGTGAAAATGTGTGCATACTAAAGTATTTCATCCATACTATGTAGTACATACTCAAATACTAGCTGGTAATTAGTATGCAACAGGAACGCGTCTTGAAAATGTTTGCATACTAAAGTATTTAGTCCATACTACGTAGTACATACTTGAATACTAGTTGGTAACTAGTATGCAACTGAGACACGTCTTGAAAATTTGTGCATACTAAAGTATTTCATCCATACTACGTAGTACATACTTAAATACTAGATGGCAATTAGTATGCAACTGAAACGTGTCTTGGATGTTTGTGCACACTAAAGTATTTAGTCCATACTACGTAGTACATACTCAAATACTAGCTGGTAATTAGTATGCAACAGGAACGCGTCTTGAAAATGTTTGCATACTAAAATATTTAGTCCATACTACGTAGTACATACTCAAATACTAGTTGGTAATTAGTATGCAACTGAGACACGTCTTGAAAATTTGTGCATACTAAAGTATTTCATCCATACTACGTAGTACATACTTAAATACTAGATGGCAATTAGTATGCAACTGAAACGTGTCTTGGATGTTTGTGCACACTAAAGTATTTAGTCCATACTACGTAGTACATACTCAAATACTAGCTGGTAATTAGTATGCAACAGGAACGCTTCTTGAAAATGTTTGCATACTAAAGTATTTAGTCCATATTACGTAGTGCATACTCAAATACTAGCTGGTAATTAGTATGCAACAGGAAGGCATTTCGAAAATGTGTGCATACTAAAGTATTTTATCCATACTACATAGTACATTCTTAAATACTAGATGGCAATTAGTATGAAACTATATTTGTGTCTTGGATGTTTGACCATACTGAAGTATTTAGTCCACACTACGAAGTACATACTCAAATACTAGCTGGTAATTAGTATGCAACAGGAACGTGTCTTGAAAATGTTTGCATACTAAAGTATGTATTCCATACTACGTAGTACATACTCAAATACTAGCTGGTAATTAGTATGCAACAGGAATGCGTCTTGAAAATGTGTGCATACTAAAGTATTTCATCCATACTACGTAGTACATACTTGAATACTAGTTGGTAATTAGTATGCAACTGAAACTTGTCTTGGATGTTTGTGCATACTAAAGTATTTCATCCATACTACGTAGTACATACTCAAATACTAGTTTTTAATTAGTATGCAACTGGAACACATCTTTGAAAATTTGTGCATACTAAAGTATTTCATCCATACTACGTAGTACACACTTAAATACTAGATGGCAATTAGTATGCAACTGAAACGTGTCTTGGATGTTTGTGCACACTAAAGTATGTATTCCATACTACGTAGTACATACTCAAATACTAGCTGGTAATTAGTATGCAACAGGAATGCGTCTTGAAAATGTGTGCATACTAAAGTATTTCATCCATACTACGTAGTACATACTTGAATACTAGTTGGTAATTAGTATGCAACTGAAACTTGTCTTGGATGTTTGTGCATACTAAAGTATTTCATCCATACTACGTAGTACATACTCAAATACTAGTTTTTAATTAGTATGCAACTGGAACACATCTTTGAAAATTTGTGCATACTAAAGTATTTCATCCATACTATGTAGTACACACTTAAATACTAGATGGAAATTAGTATGCAACTGAAAAGTGTCTGGGATGTTTGTGCATACTAAAGTATTTCATCCATACTACGTAGTACATACTCAAATACTAGTTTTTAATTAGTATGCAACTGGAACACATCTTTGAAAATTTGTGCATACTAAAGTATTTCATCCATACTACGTAGTACACACTTAAATACTAGATGGTAATTAGTATGCAACTGAAACGTGTCTTGGATGTTTGTGCATACTAAAGTATTTAGTCCATACTACATAGTACATACTTAAATACTAGGTGGTAACTAGTATGCAACAGGAACGCGTCTTGAAAATGTGTGCATACTAAAGTATTTAGTCCATACTACGTAGTACATACCTAAATACTAGATGGAAATTAGTATGCAACTGAAAAGTGTCTGGGATGTTTGTGCATACTAAAGTATTTCATCCATACTATGTAGTACATACTCAAATACTGGTTGTGATTTGCATGTTACTAGGATGTGCCTCAGGTTCATTTTGTGGGTGTGTGCATACTCAAGGCTTTCATCCATACTACATAGTACATACTCAAATACTCAAATAATTGTTATTATTATTAGTATTGAATGAATAAAGTAGTATAAAATTTAGTTTGTATCACAGACATTTAAGTATACTCAACTTTAAGGATTTTGTCTGACCTAATAGTTGATATTAGTATTTAGAATGCAATTCGGACACACTTTGAGTTTTTATGTTGGCTATTTGAGTATACTCAAAGTTGAGACTTGTTTCTATACTACATACTTAAAAACTAGTCAGTATTAGCAGTTATTATATTTAAGTATACTTAAAGTTGAGACATTTATCTATACTACATGAAACGAATTAGTACTAGTTGTTATTACACAAATTGCGATTTTATTTACACTACATAAAACTAATTATTAATTGCAATATTTAAACAAGTTGAGACTTTTATCTATATTACATAAAACTAATTAGTATTTGTAATTATTTAAAAAGTTGATACTTGTATATATACTACATAAAACCAATTAATATTTGTAATTATTTAAAAAGTTGAGACTTTTATCTATATTACATAAAACTAATTAGTATTAGTAATAATTAAACAAGCTGAGACTTTTATTTTTACTACATAAAACAAGTTAATATTTGTAATTAAACAAGTTGAGACTTTTAAATGTACTACATAAATCTAATTAGTATTAGTAATTATTTAGGAATTTGAGAATTTTATCTATACTACATAGAACTAATTAGTATTTATAATTTTTACACAAGTTGAGACTTTTATCTCTACAACATAAAATAATTATTATTTTATCTATACTACATAAAACTATTTAATATTTGTAATTATTAAACAAGTTGAGACTTTTATTTTTACTACATACTAAGAAATTAGTTAGTATTAACAAATAGTATTTGAGTATACTTAAAGTTGAGACTTTTATCTATACTACATGAAACATAAAAATTATGTATTATTTGTAATTGCTGCACTATTGGGACGCATCATATTTCTGAAAAGATATTTTTAAAGATCTATATATCTTTGATGTTATATTATATTTTTTATAGATTTTTGAATACATTTAAAGCTGATTACACTAAACTGAGCTGTAGATTAAGACTTTAAAGTAGGGTAAAGTTTGTTCAGCACTTACCTTTTAATGTGTTTTCAGGTTAATAGAAGCACTTCTCAGTCTTGTCACTCTGTGAGATGATTTGAGGATATAAATTTCTCTGCTGGTGATTTTCTGGAACTTACCAGTGGTCTCTGTGTTTGGTAAAGGGTGAAAAACACCCTGCTCACACTTCTCACACTGCTCACACCACAGCAGGGCTCAGTGTCTGTGGCCCTGTGATAAGTGTATCTATCTGCTGCATCAGTGCTGGAACCACAGTGTGTGTGTTTTACACTCTATATTCATTTTTACAGTGTAGACTTTTAATTAGTACAACTGAACACCATTCACAATCAGTAATAGGGAAAATTCAGCAGTACAGGTGAAGAAATACTGAAAAAAGCATCTGAAAATCAGATAAATATAAGTATAAAAAACTAAAAATAATGTGAAGCTGTAGTTTCTGTTTTGGCCTCTAGTGGTCGCGCTCTGTCCAATAATGCTACAGTTCCACTTCATCACATCTCTTAACCCTTTAATTTCTGTGCAACATCTCAATTCAACACAAACAGCTCTGGAAAAAAAATAAAAGATCATTTTTAAAATTATGAGTTTCTTTGATTTTACCAAATTGAAAAACTTTGTAATGTAATCAAGAGGAAGATCGAAGCTGAACTGCTTGCATTTTTGCACCAGGAGTGAGTAGCATAAAGTTATCCAAAAGCAGTGTGTAAAGACCCTGTCCCACTGCGATTGCGTCTAAATATCCACTAAAGTACGTCCAAATTTATCAGAAAACACTGCGTCCACTGAGTGAACGTGCTGCGTCCAAAATATAGACGCAGTGCGTCCAAATTACGTCCATATTCCGTCTAAATTGAAGTTGGACGTCGACTTCCAACTATATATGGTTGTTTTTTCTAGTGAATCATCATTTCTTCTTGAGCTACAAGAGAGAGCACATCTATTCTCTTCTACACAACCATGGACCACAGATTCCTTGCAGTGATGGTGCAGCAGCAGAACATACTCCTCCATGTGCTGGACCAGACCGGGAGGAGGAGGAGGCGGCAAAAAATATTTTTATGGACGTCGACGTCCACCTGTATGTGCCGTCCAAATATCCACTAAAATACGTCCGTACTGCGTCTAAATATCCACTAAATTACGTCCATATTAGTCGCCGTCTATTCCGAAAATTTTGGGAGGTACCAAAGCCACTTTTGCATCTAAAGTGGACGGCAACGTCTAAACTACGTCCACTTGGACGGTGCCGTCCAAATATCCACTAAACTGCGTCCATATTGCGTCTAAATATCCACTAAATATCCACTAAACTGCGTCCACTGAAATTTGGACGTACTTTAGTGGATATTTAGACGCAATCGCAGTGGGACAGGGCCTTAAGACTGGTGGAGGAGAACACCATGCATGAAAAAAACTGTGAATAATAAACCAGGGTTATTCCACCAAATATTGATTTCTGAACTCTTAAAAATCTTTATGAACATGAACTTGTTTTTTTTGCATTATTTGAGGTCTGAAAGTTCTGCATCTTTTTTTGTTATTTCAGCCATTTCTCATTTTCTGTAAATAAATGCTCTAAATGACAATATTTTTATTAGGAGTTTGGGAGAAATGTTGTCTGTAGTTTATAGAATAAAACAACAATGTTCATTTTACTCAAACATAAACCTATAAATAGCAAAATCAGAGAAACTGATTCAGAAACTGAAGTGCTCTCTTACTGCTTTCCAGAGCGGACAACTTTTATGGAGATGCAGATCTCATTTTCCAGCAGCACTTGGCACACTGCCCACACTGCCAAAAGTACCAATTGGTCTTATATAATATTCTAATTTACTGAGACACTGATTACTGTTTTTTTTATTGGCTGTAAGCCATAATCATCATGAGTTTCACATTTTGAACTAAATTACTGAAATAAAGTAACTTTTCAATGATATTCAAATTATTTAAGATGCACCTGTAGATTTTTTTTTATTATTTTGAGCAGATTTGGGTTGTGATAATAATTTCTAAAGCTTTTTTTTTTGGAGCAACATTTTGCAGTATGTGGTTTTGACTGTGGATTTCCATGCTTGACTATTAACTTTTCACAGAAAATCTTAAAAAACTTTCAGAAAAAGTAAAGATTTTCCTTTTTAAACGTGGAGTTTAAAGCTTCAAAGGGTTGAATGAACATTTTTCTTTTTCTTTTCTTTTTTGCAGCACAGATTATTGTAGAAAATGCAATAACTTCACTCCAGTCTCTTTATATCATGTTTTATTTCTCAACATTGTCACAGTTGAAGTTTTACATTGATCGGATCTTAAGCACTTACAAACAGACTGCATATCAAAATAAAAGCATTCATTCATTCCCTTTATTCCAGAGTCCTCTGTTCATTCCCTTCCCTTTTACTGAAACATGCTCTGAGCACAGCAGCGGCCTGCCTGGCGGCTCGACGTGAGAGGCAGTGAACGTTTGATTTATTGGATTTATTTATTGAACTATTAATTATGTGATTTATTCATTTTTTTGTTCTTTTTTACAACAGTTTCTAAAATGCACAGAATCGCAGCTCAGAACAGAGAGACCAATCAGAACCGCACGGCTTCGTCCAGTTTGGACGAGACGGGGACACACCCTCCGTATAAATGAGGACATTTACAATACGAGGAATTTTACTATACACAGTATGTACAGGATTACACTTCTCCCACTTGGTCCTTGTCGACAGATTTGTAGCTGTTTTTTTTTGTTGTATTTTAGGATATTCGGACTGAAATTCCGAAGTTTATAGCTCTCGTATGTATTATTTATGCAGCGATATGTATAGATAGTCCTATATATATATATATATATATATATATATTTATATATATACTGTATATACATATATGGACTATTAAGTTTGTGTGTGTGTGTATATGCGTGTGTGTTTGGGTACCACTTTAAAATAAGACTACGCTTATAAATAAAGGGTTTATAAATGGTTCATAAATTAGTGTATTATAAATATATTAATTTGAGAAACAAAAGCAAGATCAGTATTTAGGAACATCTGAGGTTTGACAGTATAAATGAGTGTGAAATCAAATTTGCCAATTTATAGCAAATTTATAGCTGAAACACCTGTCATCATTTTAGTGTGGGAGGTTTCATGGCTAAATTGGAGCAGCCTGGTGGCCAATCTTCATTAATTGCACATTATTGCACCAGTAAGAGCTGTAAGAGTGTGAAGGTTCAATTAGCAGGGTAAGAGCACAGTTCTGCTCTTAAAATATTGCAAAACACACTATAACATTATAGGAGACATACCAGAGTTCAAAAGAGAACAAATTGTTGGTGCACGTCTTGCTGGAGCATCTGTGACCAAGACAGCAAGTCTTTGTGATGCATCAAGAGCCACGGTATCCAGGGTAATGTCAGCATACCACCAAGAAGGACCAACCACATCCAACAGGATTAACTGTGGACGCTGTAAGAGGAAGCTGTCTGAAAGGGATGTTCGGGTACTAACCCGGATTGTATCCAAAAAACATATGTATATGTATTTGCAACCTAATCAATAACCATTAATAAGCTCATTAAAAAAACATTCATAAACCCTATATAAAGGTAGACATAATTTAAAGTGGTACCTGTGTTTGTGTTCAATTATTTCTTGAATAATTTCTCGTTTTCCTTTATCATTTTTTAATTTTTTTAAACGTTTTTTTTTTTTTTTACAGTGGATATGTAAGATGACCTGCATGCAACACAATGCAGTACAGAACAGCAATTGCAAGTCAACATCAGGGTTACGAAAAAGAGCAAAATTGAAAAAAAAAAAAAAAAAACTAAAAAAATATAAATAAAAAAAAATTAACAATATCCTCTTTATTATTTCCAGGCTGAATGTCCTTCAGCTCACAGTGAACAAGATGCATCGGGTCCATGCAGTGCTCGGTTGGGATATGTTCTCGGACTCCACCCAAAAAACCTTCAGGGCTGACGTTACTTAACGTTACTTTCACGAAGAGCTTTTCGTAACAGGATAAAACATTAATAATGATTACAAGGACGCAAGATCTATAAATTATTGGGAAATAAAAGAAAAGAAAACAGAATACACTTCACATACAATACACATTATAATATATGTTGCCTAAAAAAATAAAATCAAACAAAAAAGGGATACTGCATAAGATCTAAGAACTATTTTGTTCAAATAAAATGAGCCACAACATTCAGATTCACGGTAAAAGGAATATTTCAGAAGTTTTTCTAACCTTTTTTTATCTGCTGAATCTGTAGAGTATGATCAGTTACCAGAGACAATAAAAACTTGATGCACCTGGGTATTGATCCCACAACCTAGGTATCTGAACAACAACCAAGAGCTCTAAACACTGAGCTATGTCATTTATACCATGGTTTGTCATTTTAAGGTATCCCTAGAGCAGAAAGGTTCAGTACCTTGCTTAAGGGCTTTGGCCAATCAATGGTAGACAAAAAAAGCCTGGGTATCAAACCCACAACTCCCTGATCAACAACCAAGAGCTCCAACCACTGAGCTGAATGTAATACCCTGTGTTGTCATTGAATGGGTATCAGTGGCAGATTAGAAGACTTGGGTATTGAACCCACAACCATTTGAACAAATTTCCAAAGTACAGGGGTTAACGACCTTGCTAAGGAGCCTTGACCAATTGGTGACTGTTTATTAGACCAGGGAATCAAACCCACAACCATCTGATCAATAACACAGAGCTCTAACCACTGGGATGTATGTTATTCTAGAGTAGAGATGTTAACAGCCTGGCTCAAGTGCCTTGGCGTATCAGTTGCAGCTTATTCGACCTGGGAATCAATCTCACAACCATCAATCACACAACCACAACCCACTGCTCTAACCACTGATCTGTACGTTATTCTAGAGAAGAGATGTTAACAGCCTGGCTCAGGTGCCTTGACCAATCAGTTGCAGCTTATACGACCAGGGCACCAAACCCATAGCCATCTGATCAATAACAGAGAGCTCTAACCACTGGGCTGTATGTTATTATAGAGTAGAAAGGTTAACGACCTTGCTCAGGAGCCTTGACCAATCAGTGGCATCTTATTAAACCTGGGTATCAAACCTACATCCATCTGATCAATAACTCAGTGCTCTAACTACTGAGATATATCCTATTCTAGAGTAGAGATGTTAACAGCCTTGCTCAAAAGCCTTGACCAATCAGTGTCAGCTTATTAGACCTGGGTATCAAACCTACAACCATCTGATAAACAACCCAAAGCTCTAACTACTGAGCTGTATGATTTTATTAAGAGTAGAGAGGTTAATAGCCATGTTATTATAGATGAGATAGAAGCTTAGGCCTTGTTTAAGAGCCCAACAGTGGCAGTTTTGTAGACCTGGGTATTGAACAAACAACCATCTTATCAACAACTCGAAGCTTTAAGCACATCTAACATGTATGTTCCACCATTATTTGTCAATCTATGGTGCCTATAAACAGAAAGGAAAAGGGCCCCCACACAACTTAACTAATGTTTTGATCTATGTATAGATCTTGCATGAGGGATGTGAGAAATAACTCAAAGCTTAGTAGACCTGGGTTTTGAACCCACAACCATGTGATCAATAACCTAGAGCTCTAGTTACTAAGTTGTGTATGTTATACTGAGTACTGAGAAAGTTTAAGGACTTTGCTCAACCAGTGGCAGATAAGTAGACCTGGTATCAAACCCACAACCACCTGAAGTACGTATAAGGTGACTTGGTAAGTGATCATAAATCTTCATATGCAGCAGATAAAGGGCGATTTAGGTTGGAAAAAGCTGAAATATTCCTTTAAAGTGGAAGAGAAGCCTCATATGTATGGAAATGTGAACCTGCTGCCTGCGGAAAACATCGCTAAATTCTATTGTTATTTCGATTCTAAACCAAACAATCAGTCAGCATTGAAGTGTCCCATTGGATCCAGGCATGCATCTCTGAGGTGCTATAAGCAGTGAAGTAAGTTTATGTGCTTCTCGATTCAGAATAAAAACACTGCACATGTACACGTCATCTACCAAAATTACCGAAATACATTCGTCATCGCACTGCATCGTCAGGAAGGAAAGATATTTGCATAATTTGTCGGAACATTCACCTGAATCTCTTGAAGGAATAACAACAGACGCTGCTCTATTATATCTACGCAGAATGTGTGAATGCATTCTCTACACGATTGCACTTCATCGCCAAAGTAACACTGATTTATTTTGGCAAAAGAAAAGAAAATAAAACACAAAAAAAAGGTATTACAACAAGGAGGACACATTAGATCACATGTTCCACTACAATCCCCCCCAAAAAGTGGTTCACTGTACAGTGGCGCCCCCTCTATTGTACTGTGAGAGCGGTTACAACATTGTGTTTTTTTTTTAAACAATGGCTGTAGAAAAACATGGACGCTATGGTATATATACCACATTTAAGCTGGAATTATCTACCACATTGTCAAATTTGGAATCAGACTCATTTGTTAGACCCGCTTCCTCTTTCCTCCAGACCCAAGTGTCTCAGACTGCCTTCATTGAGTTTACAGTGCAGCTTAAAATACCAGAAGCACAGCAGATTTTTCCCAATGGATTCCCAGTTTTTGCAGTAAGTGTAACCTTAATGTTTTAACAGTAACAGTGCGGTTCATATTTTATTACCAGATTATTATAATTTCCATCAAATTACAGTACCAAGGTTCAGCTCTGTTTACTCTGTTGCAGCTAAGACAAACTTACGCCACCATTGTCAGGTATTTGGACCAGAAAATGGGCTAAACTGAGAGTACAAACACTACCAAGTGTGTACACTAACTTTAGCTGTCTTGCTAAATGTTAGCAATTGTGTGCTAACATCAGACTTAGTGAAACAACTAACTGAAAGACTTTCAGAAAGAGTGTTGCAACTGTTAATGCAACCAACAGCACAAAAATAATGAAACATGATCGATAATAGCATTATTAGCTAGCTATTTAGCTAGCTTGCTAGCTGACAGCACAGTTAAAAATGATCTAGCTCAGTCTATCTAGTCTTGTTTTGTTCCAACGTATCACTTATTGTGTAGCCCTGCCTTCTTATAAAATATACAAGTAAAATAAGGTTTTATAACTGATTTCTGGTGGAAAATAAAATATGTGGTAAAATTAGCACAATTTGGACACTGGAGACGATGTTAAGACTACACATTGTACTGCAACCAGCCAGCAGAGGCACTAGACCTGTGGTGGTTTCACATTTTTGTGAGATGTTGAGGCGTTGTGCTGTCCATGCTTCACTGCAGTCATTGGTTTGTAATTGTGAAAGACCAAAAAAGAAGAAACAAACAAGAAAAAAAAACGCGACAAGATGGGATTCTTCACAAAAATGCATTTAAACATATATTGCACATACAAAGAAAAAAATAAAATAAAAATACTTCGGTCACTGGCCCTCATATGGTTTGTGCATAACTCCTTAGGATATGTGCAGGAGACGAACATCGACTATCTACCCTAGAGTTACCTACGTTTTTCCTAATTTTTCATTTAATTTCTTCAAAAAAACAAAAGGTAAAAGAAAGCTTACTTCTTATTAGTAAAATACTACAATTTTCCAAATTCTTGGAAAACGATTTGTATATCTGCTCAAAAACGTAAAATAAAAGTATCGTCCAAGTGCTCAGTGAGGTGGGAACGCACACCGTGCTCTACAGGAAGTGCCGTGTTCGGCCCTTAGCTCGGGATTTGCTGTATTTATTTTACACCATTCGCTGTTGATTAGCTTTCCGTTTCGATTTCAGTTTCCAATTACTGAGCGTACGTATTATATACGTAAACATGAGGGTCAGTAACTCTGTATCTACATCCACACCAAGCAGCTATGAAGATCTGCTCCAGCCAGGATGGACGATGCTGCTTTCCTGGTTTTTCCAGAATTCCAAAAATTGCTTCAGGTAATATTGCAAAGGCATCAAAAGTTCCAAAATAGCTTCCTTTTTTTCTTCTGTTTGATACATCTATTTCGTATATGTCTATCTCTATCTACTGTATATGGTACAACTGATCTCGACTGCACCTGTTACCATATCGCTTGACTTATATATTTATATATATATATATAGTTTTTTGACCATATTATAAAAAAAAAACTTTTGAATATGTCTATATTCTTTTTTTTTACAGTATCATAGAACATCTTCTTACAATGGATGCAATTACACTACTAAATACTATATCACACATTACAATATACACAGAGCAGAGCATCGGACTGAGTAAGATATGCTATTATGGTTATTATGGCACATTTATATATGAACTGCTAGGACAACAAATGAAAGCTGTTATCCACAATAAATACAGTATTAGGACGACTACTCTCATGACTCTCGTGACTCTCGTGACTCTCGTGACTCTCGTGATTCCTCGGCAGCCTTGGCAGCTCTGGGTCCGGGTCTGCTCGCCGTCCAGGACGAGGACAGCCTGATCAGGCTCATAAAAATATGAAGCGTCCTACGATGTGCAACAAACACACTTCTGTTTCTGAAATAAAAATAGCATCTTGAGGGGGGGAGGGGGGGATACATGTAGGCAGAGTGTTGAAAAGACAACAACGACAACAACAACGTCTTTAGAGACTCTTTACAATGAGCTATTGTGAGGAAAACGCGGTCCTTGCCCTTGTCTGGACAAGCCCGTCTCTCATCGCCTGTGACCCTCTGGGTAGGGAAATGTGGACGAGGCCGAACCGGAGACTGTACACACGTGATATATGTCCAAAAGTATCCAGACACCTATTGGTTTAACATTCATCTCCAAAATGTATGAGGCTGATAATAGATTTTAGATCATACTTCTATGGTTTTCTACTAGATTCTGATCTGACTGATCCAGGAACATCACGATTTTGGCCAATTAGGTTTAGCTTACAAATGGAATCATTACTCTAAACCATTATTGCTCTTTATCAACTCAACTTCATCAACTTCATCGTCAGATACATCATAAATCATATTCACTGGAGTTTCATTATTCTTACTTTTCTAAAGGTGTTTTAAAAAGCATAATCATATCTAATCTCGAAGGGGTTCAATGGAGCTTCATCAGTAACTCAATTCAGAGGTGATCAATAGAGCTATATCAGAAACTCAATTTAGAGCTGTTTAATGGAACTTTCAAAAGGCAATCAATGGAGCTTCATCATTAATTCAATTCAGAGGTATTTAATGAAGCTTAATCATTAACTCAATTTAGATGTGTCCAATAGAGTTTCATTAGTAATTAAATTCAGAGGAATTTAATGGAGCTTTTCACTGAAGCTCAATTCAGAGGTGTTCAATAGAGCTTCATCATTAAATCAATTCAGAGATATTTGATGGAGCTTCATCACTTTAACTCAACTTACAGGTGTTCAATTAAGCTTGATCAGCAATTCAATATAGAGCGTTTTAGAGGTTTTCTCTGTAACTCAACTCAGCGATGTCCAATAAAGTATAATCAGTAATTCAATATAGGAATATTTAATGGAGATTTTTTTTCTGTAACTCAACTCAGAGGTGTCCAATAGAGCATCAACAATCAACAGTGGCTCTAACTCATTCCGAAGACATTTAATGAAGCTCTTTTGCTCTAACTCATTTTAGAGGTGTTGAGTGCTCTTTATTAACTTTATTGCCCTAACTTAACAGTAGTCAATGGAGCTTCATTGGTCAGAATAATCCAAAAGATGTTTAACTTGAGCTTCATCTCAAGTTATTCAATGTAGCTGAATCGGATTCATCCTATTGGTGTTCAATAGAGCCTGACTTCTCTACCTCATCTTAAAGGGGTTTAATCAACCTAAACCACTCAACAACCAACTTATCTTTTCAAGGATGGAGCCTCATTGGTCAAAATAATCCCAAAGATGTTTAACGCAAGCTTCATCTAAAGGTATTCAATAGAGCTGAATCGGACTCATGCCATTGGTAGAGTCTAACTACTCTACCTTATCTTAAAGGATGTTAATAGATCTAAACCACTCAACTCAACTTTGCAAGTCTCCATGACTTCAATTGAGATTCATCACACAAAAGAAAGACAATGATCAAGTGCTAGTTAGTAAGTGTTCCACATAAAACCATTCACAGCCATTGTGCCAACGCTTTTCGGTAGAGGTGCCATGATTGGTGGTATTGCTTGGAACATCTTCAGCTAGAAACAAGTGAACCCTACATTAGCTGAAAGTCTACTAATGAAAAGAGGCATCCAGATACTTTTGGACATATACTGTGTTTTAGATCACATCTCTTTAACCTTTAGACCCAACCACATCCTGACCGTGGCTACGTAAACCTACGCTAGAAACGCCTCTTCAGGGCTAGAGTCCAACCTGCAGTTTCGGAGCAGAAAGCCTCTGCAAAGCTTCAGAGTCCAAGCTGCTTCTTCAAGCCAACCGAGCTGGTCGCGTCCCGGCAGCCCACAGTGACCGTAAGTCCGTAAGGTGTGTGTCTGTGAGTGTGTGAAGTTGGTCTATGGCTCAGAGTGTAGCCGGGGTCAGACCACCGTGCTGATGCCACAGTGCTTGGGCTTGGAGCTGGCCGGCGCCTGCTGCTCTCTGTGGTGCCGGTGATGGTGGTGGTGGTGTGCGAACTGAGGTGCGTGGTGCGAATGCGTGTGCGAGACGGGGGCGTGGCCTGAGTGCTGTCGGTAGATGCGGGGTCCGGGAGCGGGCCCAGGTCCAGGCCCTGGCCCGGGCTGGGGCGGATGGTAGTGGTGGTGATGGTGGTACGGCGGAGGGTTCTGAGGAGGTAAAGAGCGTTGTCCGTGGTAACCGTGGACCACATGGGTCTCTATCTGAGCCTGGGCCGTGTGGTGCAGGTTGGTGGGGTGGGGCTTATGGGAGATGAGGGTGGGGTGGCCCGAGTGGTGCGAAGGTGGGCCGTGAGGATGAGGAGGGTAGCCCTGCGGCGAAGGCTTTCCCCGCTTGCTGCCGAAGAGCGATCCCAGCAGGGAGGTGGAGGAGGACGGGGGGTTTGGGCCGGGGCGGGGTGGGCACTCCCGTGCCGAGGAGGGCTCTCTCCGGCGCAGGTGAGGACTGCTAATGATGGAGCCCTGCGAGCAGAGACAGGCCAGGAAGGACGTTGTTAGATCAAACACAACATTTTAGAACCTAACAAAAAACAGTAGGTCTCATTTTGTCCAGAATCATAAAGAACAACAGTTTTTGAAGAAAAGTTCTTTAGGAATACAAAAGTGGTTACTCTATGGCATTGCTCCTAGAAACCTGATCTCTGTAGGAATATATGGCTTGAGCTATTCACTTAAAGAGCTGATTTGGGCTGAATTAAATTGAGTTCAAATGAGTTTTTAGAGTACACTGTAAAGATCATAGCTAGACCTGTCATGATAACTATGTTTAGCAAGTTAATGTAATGTATATAATATGTAGTAGAAGGAGTATAGTGTAATATAGGGTAGTATACGCAGAATATGGTAGTATAGGGTAGTATAGAGGGCATATGATAATATAGGGTAGTATAGGCAGTATATGGTAGTAGGGTAGAGAGCATAGGATAATATAGAGAAGCACAAAGAGTATAGGAAGTATAGAATTGTGTAGGGACTATAGAGTAGTACAGGGTAAGATAGTGTAGTACAGAGGAGTAAGGTAGTACAGGGGGTATAGGGTAGGATAAGATAGTATAGGATAGTATAGAGTTGTATAAGGAGTACTGTATAAGTTAGTATACAGTAATATAGGGAGTATGGAGCAGTATAGGATTGTTTAGAGGGTAGTATAGATAGAGGGTAGTATAGATAGAGCAGGGTTGTATAGTATAGGAAGCATAGGTGATATAGAGAAGCACAAAGAATATAGAAAGTATACGATTGTATTGGGAGTATAGAGTAGCACAGGGTAGGATAGAGTAGTACAGAGTAGTATAAGGTAGTATAGGATAGTATACAGTAGGATTGGGTAGTATAGGGAGTATAGGGTAGGAAAAAGTAGTAAAGGTTGGTATAGAGGTGTATAAGGGGTACTGTATAAGGTATTATACAGTAATATAGGGGGTATGGAGGAGTATAGGATTGACAGTAGAGGTTTGTATAGACAGTGTAGGGTTGTATAGGTTAGTATAGACAATATAAGGTGATATAGGGAGCATAATGTAGTAGTAGAGTAGTATAATGATGTATAGGGTACAACTGGGTAGTATAGGGATTGTAGAGTAGTACAGGGCAGGATAGGATATTATAGGATAAAGTAAAATTGGGTAGTATAGAGTAGTATAGGGAGTATAGGGTAGTCTAAGGTAATATAGGGTGGTATATGATAGTATAGGAAGTATTGGATGTCATAAAGTAGTATAGGTAACAGGGAAGTATAGGACATATAGGGTAGGGTATAAATATGTTATTGAGTTAATATATACAATAAATTAAAAGGTTGTAGATATAAGGCTATTATATCAGTGATATTATGGTATTATGGTCTTAAATTGACAATAATATTGTTTATTGAAACATATTGTCCTCAAGAAAATAAAATTGTGACAGACCTAGCCATGACTTCACACTGATCCTGCCTTATCCTTGTTTTATTGCAAATTGTATTTTGTTGTAGTGTTTTATCAAACTTTAAGTTGAACCCTGCCTTATTTTTAGATATTGTGGTTAATAAACACTAATAACAATAGAGCTGCTGGTCTACTGCTCAAATCTACAGGCCAAGAGTTTGGAAGCAATGTGGATTTATAACAAAAACAAGCATGAAATGAGTATTTTTCAACAGATTAAGTGAGAAAATTGTGTTTAATAAAAGCCCTGCAGCAGCAGCAGCAGTGTCTGCACTAACTGACTGTTAATTTGTTTTGCTCCTGCTGATTCTCCTGCAGAGTTTTATCACAGCGAATCAGATGCGCCTGATTTCTCCATTTAGATGCTCCTGGAGGCTTCATTAACACGACGAGATGTTTTCTGCTCAGTGCGATAGACTGTCATTAAGAAATAGTGTGAGGAAGGCTGTTCCAATAGAATGGGTTGCTGTAAATGAGCAGCACCACTGGAACAGAATTCTGGAACAAATGTCTTTAGTTAAACAGGCAAATTAACTTAAATCAATGTTATGACACATTTCATCTTAAAATATCAGTTTTAGAATGATGCCGATGGTAAAATGACATTAACATGGAAAATGTGTTTTTCCGTCTTTAGCTGGGTTTACATTCAAATGTTTCTTAAATATTATGTGTAATTACAAACCTTTGGCAGAAACAAAATATCAAATTAAATTAAGCCATTAATTGAGTTTCCATCCACTATGCAGTATAAGGTAGTATAGTATAATGCCTATTGTGGGTATTGGGGAGTATAGGATAGTAACAGAATTATAGGAAAGTATTGGGTAGTACAGGGTAGTATAGGGAGTACAGTATAGAGTAGGGAGTATAGGGAAATACAGGAGAGTACTGAAAGTGTAGGGTAGTATAGAGAATACAGAACAACAGAGTAAATACATGTAGTATAGTATAATAAATGGGAGCACATAGAGGGTATAGTGAACACATGTAGTATATGATTATAATGGGAGCAGAGTGTATTATAGGGAATACAGAGGGTGCAAGGAATACAGGGCAGTATAGGCTAGTATAGTATAATAAAGGGAAGAACAGGGAAGTATAGGGAATACAGACGGTATAGAGAATACAGGGAGTATAGATTAATATATGATAAAATAGAGAGTGCAGGGCACATAGAGAATACAGGAAGTGTATAGTAGTATGGGATAGTATAGTATAGATAGTATAGGGGATACAGGGCAATATAGGGTAGTAAAAGAAATACAGGGTAGTATAGGGAATACAGGGTAGTATTGGGGGATGTATACAGAAAACAGGGCAGTATAGGGTATACACAGGGAGTATAGGGAATGCAGGGTAGAATAGGGAATACACAGTGTGTAGGGTAGTATAGCACAGTATAGGAAAAACCTGGAGTATAGAGGAGTATAGAAAATACAGAACAGTGTATGGAATACAGGGAATATATTGAATACCTGGAGCATATGGGAGTATAAGATACTTTAGGGAGTATAGGGGGAGTATAGAGAATACAGGACAGTATAGGGTATACAGGGTGTATAGGGTAGTACAGGACAGTATAAGGAATACCTGGAGTAGAGGGTAGTGTAGGATAGTATAGGATAATGCAGGGAGTATGGGAGGAGTATAGAGAATACAGGACAGCATAGGGAATACCTGCAGTATAGGGTAGTATAGGACAGTAAAGGGAATACCTGGAGTATAGGGGAGTATAGGGAATACAGAACAGTACATGGCATACAGGGAGTTTATAAAATACATGGAGTAGAGGGCAGTATAGGATAATACAGGGAGTATAGGGGGGAATATACAGAATACAGGACAGTATAGGGTATACAGGGTGTATAGGGTAGTATTGAACAGCATAGTGAATACCTGGAGTATAGGGTAGTATAGGATAATATAGGGAGTACAAGGGAGTATAGGGAATATAGGGAGTATAGAGAATACAGAACAGTATAGGGGATAGAGGGATTATATAGGGGAGTATAGGGTGTAAAGATGTCAATATTTATTCTATTCTGTTTTTTCTAATACTATTTTTTGCATTTTTGATTTAGTGATATTCTAGCGTGAAAATATGTTTGCAATAATTGCTTTTTTCTCATTCTTTGCATTTTCTATTCATGTTTGTTTTTTTTAGAATTTTTTACTAAAATTAATTCTGCTAAACACAGAAAATCCCTGCTTGCTTCCAAACTCCTGTCCTGTTTTATGCCCATTATCTGTACCAGCACTGTACAGTACATTCCTGCTGAAAACTCCTAGAATTACAGCAAATAACAGTTATATACATAAAACAACATATATACATTTAACAACATTTAACAACATACATATTTACATTTAGATAAACATTTCTAAAAAGATAGTTTCATTTCCTTTTTAACAAATATTTGACATCAAATAGAAAAAAGGAAATATATTTCTATAGTAGTTAATTAAATATATGTATTATACATTTTTATGAGTTGACCATGTAAAACAACACAGATGGCTGAGACTGAACCAGCTGAAGGATGCTGGCAGGATGAGACAAGGTGACGAGTAGAAGAGCACTTAAAGGAGCATTCCACACAAAACCCAACACTTAATATCCCATTCTCTACTGAATGAGTTTACTGCTATCATATAGCCTGTACAAGTCACGCTCATTTATTTATAGTTATTTATGTATTACTTGTGATCAATGCATTTGGTGATTTGTCTTTTTATATATACACTCCTGGACACTTTACTGTACATCCTGTACTTTTGCACCCCTGGACACTACACTACGCACCTAACTTAAATATAATACTTGCACATGTTTATGTTTATGTTTAATAGTCATATCTACTAATACCTCCTATACTTAGTTTATTCTTTTACTGCACTACTTCATATCTACGACTGTTTACTACCACACTTTCTATAGTTTTTTTGTATTTATATATTTATGTATATATTTTTTTAAGTCTCAATTTAGAATTGTATCCTAATATCTATTTATCTATCCTAATATCTATCTATCTATCTATCCTAATATCTATCTATCTATCTATCTATCTATCTATCTATCTATCTATCTATCTATCTATCTATCTATCTATCTATCTATCTATCTATCTATCTATCTATCTATATGTGTTTAATTTGTGGTAGTAGCATTTTTTCACTGTGTTTTTAAAAAGTAAAAAACCCATTTTCACTTTTTTTAAAAACATAGCTATAACTATAGTTGAATGGAGATGGTTAAAATTGCCTAGGTCTTAATTTACTTTAACTTTATCTTGCTTTATCCTAAATGGGTTACATTCAATGATCTTTTATTGAGTTTTTTAGTCTGCATTTTAGTCAGCTTGCTAGGAATGCACCACAAATTGTGGCTGTTAAAATGTTAAAATGCTAACTGTTTACTGTCTTTTAAAAAAAAGTATTTTAAAATTTAACATTTAAAATTTTAGTTTTTTTGTGTTTCCTGAAAAACTTGAAAAAGTTTATTTTAGGAAGTTGGCAATATTTTATTTTCAATGTATAAGTATTCTTAATATTTAAATGTTAAAACACATTAAAAATAAATATATAATAACAATAATAATAATAATAATAATAAAATATAAAATATGCTTAAATATCAAATAATTTTGGTATTGTGATTAGTCTACTTTATAGACAAAGTTTTGTAACAAGAAATATTTCCTGCATTTCTATGGAGCTAATTCTATTATCTGAATGCGTGTATTACAACAGTAATTATTTGTAAAATAATAGAATACGTTGCTATTTTTATTTATTTATTTTTACAAAAAAATATATACTTTTAATTTTACACAGATTATTTTTTTTCACTGCCCAATGAAAAACAAGCATCTCCAAAATAGCAACTTTACAGGAGAAAAAAAACTACTTAACTTAAAATGGTTTGTTTCAGGTAATTTTGAAGTATTTCTATTGGTCTGTTCATCACGAAAATTTGACACAGTATAAGGAACAGTAGTAAATTTAAATGCACAGTAATGTAGATACTTGTTCATTGGACAGCAACAATATATATTTTTATTTGTTATATTTTTTAGAGGAAGTAAAGTGTGAAATACATGCATAAATACTTTTTAATTTTTTTTATTTAGGGGAAATATCCCACCCTATATGTTCTACTCAGGCTCTCACTTGTTTATGTACTAAGTTTATGTACTTAACCCTCCTGTTATTTTCCGGGTCAATTTGACCCATTTTAAAGTTTGAAGATCCAGGAAAAATAGTTAAAAGTATTTTTTTCAGTTTGAAACTTCTGCTTGCCTTAATTAGTGTAATCAACATATAATCTGAAAATACCGAGGTTGGACAATGAAACTGAATCACCTGGTTTTAGAGCACAATTATTTAGGTTTTATGCGGTTTTATGTTTTTTGATACAATCCGGGTTAGCACCCGAACATCCCTTTCAGACAGCTTCCTCTTACAGCGTCCACAGTTAATCCTGTTGGATGTGGTTGGTGCTTCTTGGTGGTATGCTGGCATTACCCTGGATACCGTGGCTTTTGATGCATCACAAAGACTTGCTGTCTTGGTCACAGATGCTCCAGCAAGACGTGCACCAACAATTTGTCCTCTTTTGAACTCTGGTATGTCTCCTATAATGTTATAGTGTGCTTTGCAATATTTTAAGAGCAGAACTGTGCTCTTACCCTGCTAACTGAACCTCAACACTCTTACAGCTCTTACTGGTGCAATAATGTGCAATTAATGAAGATTGAACACCAGGCTGCTCCAATTTAGCCATGAAACCTAAAATCCCACACTAAAGTGATGACAGGTGTTTCAGTTTCATTGTCCAACCCCTGTAGTTCATCTCACATATTTGCATCAAACGCCTGCAAAAACTCAACTAAAACACGAGATATTGCGATATTAAATAGTGTAATTTTGGTGGAATGCTGGTTTAAGCTCTGAAAGGTATAAAACAATAATAAAACACATTATAGAACAAGCCTGGGGAGAAACCTCACATGCATCTCGTTAGGATGATGAGAGCAGGTCCTTCACATGCAGAGAAATTAAGAATTAAGGGCAAAATAACCGGATCCACACGTTCAGCAGCTCACAGCACTGCAGCATTCAGCTCCTGATCTACAGCACTGCAGATTCACACCACCATTAAACCTCTACACTGATACTCTACATCACTACTGCATGGGTCTCTGAGAGCGTGATCTGTGACCTGGAGACAAGGAGAGAGCGAGGGTCCCGAACGTCCCCCTGAATGAAGGTCGTGAGAGATGGAGGTATGAATAATGAACACGTGTTTGCTAATGAAATCCACAGCCTGTCTGAGCTCTGAATTTGAAGGTCCAATCAAACGCCACGGGAATGGACTTATGACTTCTTAAAAGGTCATTAAGGAGCTTATAATCCTCAGCATCTCCTAAAGGGGAACAACAAGGGCTGCAGCAGAGAGGAGTGATCATTATTACACTCGTAAAAACATAAAAAAAAAAATAAAAATAAAGGGTTTTTAATGGTTTTTAGAGGGGTATAGAACCTTATATATATTAAACTGAGGACATTAAATGGTGTTTTTAGATGTTTTATTGAATATATTTTAAGAAAATAGCAAACAAAAAAAAGCTATAAATTGATAAAACATATTTTGTATTTAGATTTTTGCCATATCTACATCTACATTGTGTCCAGACTGATTATTGATTGTGTGGAAGCACTTCACAATAAAATATATAATAACATATATTATATAGATGTATTACACACAGAGTGATCTATTCTAAGCCTTTATTTCTTTTATTGTTGAATACTGATTATGGCTTACAGCTAAAGAAAACCCCCCAAAAAATCTCAAAAACATTTAATATTATAAAAGACCAGTTGGTGCTTTTGGCAGTGTGGGCAGTGTGCCAAGTCCTGCTGGAAAATGAAATCCACATCTCCATAAAAGTGATCCACTGTGTTTTATTATTAAGTCTAAAGTCAGTACAGTTTTGTTTTTCCACAAAATCTTACAGCACTTCATGCTTCCCTCTCCTGACAATAGAGACTTTTTATAGAGATGTGGATTTCATTTTCCAGCAGGATTTGGCACACTGCCCACACTGCCACAAGTAACAATTGGTCTTAGTTATATAATATTCACATTTACCGAGACACTGTTTTTTGGGTTTTCATTGGCTGTAAGCCAAAATCATCAATAATAAAAGAAATAAACACTTAAAATAGATCACTCTGTGTTTAATACATCTATATAATAGATAAGAGATATAAGAGATAAGTTTCACATTTTGATCTGAAATACTAAAATAAAGTAACTTTTCAATGATATTCTAATTTTTTGAGATTCATATGTATTACAGTACATTGTTAAATGGTTTAATATTGTCTCAACTAATTATTAATTGACGTTTATACATTTAAATATGCTTAGGAATGTTGTAAATAATAATGAATTGAGACTTTAGTTAAAAATTATTAATAATGTCTTAACTTGTGTGGATTAATAACTAGTTGAGACATTCGGTTGTACTCTTATTTTAAAGTATTACCAACATATTTGGACAACACAATTGGATTTATACCATATTTGGAGGTGGTTTGAAATGTGATTATAATATAATCAGATTTTAAAGTGTCTTTAGCTTTGTTCACACTGTCAGCCTAATTCAGATTTTTGCTATATTTGAATCAGAACAGTTTGGTCTAATCCCATTTTGCCAATTGGCCCTACCATTTAGCCCCAACCCCCTGTTTTGCATGTTAATGTCTAGGGGTTTATCTAATTCTTAGGGGTATATGGCCACAATTTTTATTGGATTTAATGTATTGGATTTATTGGTGACACTTTCTACAAATGCTGTGTCTATAAGACATTACAAACATATGTATAACACATTATAAATATGGCTATAAATATTTACAAAACATGTATGACACATAGCTATAATTATTATTCATTATGCATTGTGATCATAATATCACATCATCAGCTGTGTTTATTGTATTTATAAGACCTTATATTTTATATATTTTAATACTAAGAACCTCAACAAAGCTGCTTTTACAAAGCATGAATTATACTTATGTTAATATTAAAATAGCTTTTATTAACTTATAATACTTTATAATGTATCATTGTACACTCCGAGCAAAACTGACTTTATATGTCCATCATAGGAATATACAGTATATCAATAGTGATGTGTTAAATATTACAAGCACAGCTTATGATGCATTATAAACACATTTTTTTTTTATAAAATACAAAATAAAAATGGCTATAATGTGTTATACATTTTTATAAACATGCATAATCATGTTTATAATGCCTTACGAATGCATTGTAATGTGTTAAGTGTTTGTTTATGGAGTCTAATACACATTTCATTCATAGAAAGTTAAAAAAAAACAATAATAATCTGATTCACAATAATGTATATATTTTTATAATATATGTATACATATAAAGGACCTCTGATTTCAACAGGTGGCTTGCCAATTTTACAGTGTGCTTGGGATCTGTGGCCATCTAGAAGCAAGTCTAGTGCATCAAGACTAGGCCTAGTCACCTTGTCACATATGTTTTGAGGACGATATATTCAGAAATAGCTGTGATACAAAATATAATAATTAAAAATAATATTATAAAATATAATATCATATAATATGTAATATAATATAATTGTAATTTTAAGACAATTTTATGGCAATGGTTTGATGGAGATACAGCTTTATAGCGTTAAAATACAGTTACACACTCTGTTAAAAAAAAAAATAATAATAAATATATATATATATATATATATATATATATATATATATATATATATTTTTTTTTTTTTTTTAATTTTTGACTGGTAGAAAATGGCACAAAATCCTGAACTCCGTGAATAAAATACAATGTCTCATTAGCATTAAAGTGCTTTCTTTTCACTAAATATACACAAATTGAATGTCCATATATGTCCATATATATTGAACCAACCATAGATTGAGAACACAGTTGTTGTGACAGGCCTAGTCTTTATGGAGATGTGGATTTCATTTTCCAGCAGGATTTGGCACACTGCCCACACTGCCAAAAGTACCAATGTTTCTTTAATAATGTTCAAATTTTCTGAGGTATTGACTTTTATTTTTTTCATAGTCATAAGTCATAATCATCAACAAATAATTGAATAAACACTTAAAATAGATCACTCTGTGGGTAATATATCTATATAATATATGAATTTAAACTGAACTTTTTTTTTTATATTTATTTTTAGATGCACCTGTATCTCTGTGGAAAAATGACAAGTGACAAAAACAAAAGACACGTTGGAATCCAACATACAGTATACGCATTTGATTAAATCTGCATAAATCTGATTGCAATTGCATTTCAAACCCCCTCCAAATTTTTGGTTTTTGGCTGTTCACACTATCAAAAATCAATCTGGATTCAATCTAGATATGGAGAAACTACAGATTTGGACTGGCAGTCTCAGTCCTGGTCCTGGCTGACTATTGACCATTGACCTGCACATTTTCAAGGTTTCTCTGCCTCCAAAACACTTGATCCAACTAATTTAATCTCTTGCATTAACAGGCTTTTATTAGAGTTAAATTGATGTGTTTAAAGCAGGGAAAGCACTAAAATGTGCAGGGTAGCTGGTGTCCAGGACCTCAAGGTTGAGAAATACTGGCCTAACACACTCACTTTACCTTTAGGAAGGGTTCGGTTCCACCTGGAAACCCCCTGCTGAAGCCAGCCCTTGTTGTTACACAACATACACAACCGATGGCTGAACAAACACGGGTTGCAACAAATGGTTAAATGAGTAAACGGGAGGCCGATGGTTGAGCAAATGACAGACCGGCGAGGGTTAGTACAGAACAACATGCGTGGCGTTGGAGAAACGCGGCCGCTGGCCTGCCGGACTGCCCCCGAGGCCACTCGCTCGCAGACCAAGCCAGTCCCGAGTCCCGGGAAAACACAAGGCAAGCAGCTCATGCATGCATGTGAGCAGGCAGGCGGGTTAGGCATCAATACTCAAGTTTAACAAGGAAACCAAAAAAAAAAAAACGTAAAGAATGAGCTTGTCGGAAAAAAACTATGAAGCGTAAAAGAGGGTGCAAAGAACATAAACAGTAAATGTTTGGGTTGTTTTTGGTTTGGTTTGGTTTCAATTCTTTTTTGAATTAAATAAAATAAGTTTTTTTATTAATATTTTAAAAGTTTTGAACAGTGCACATCAGTCAACATAGAGGAAGTAAACTAGACATCCACTGCTTCCTACTTACTTCCATATTGCTGTCTAGTGATCCTGCACTGCTGCGGCGCCCACGCTTGCCTGCCCGAGACATGCAATACCACAGATTAGAGATGGGCATCACACCGTATGGGGAGCTAGTGGTGTACACATCCTGATTTCGTGATTCGAGAGGGGGAGCCAAAGGGACATGTGAGCACACAGCAAGCCTGTTCCAGTCTCAGTACGGTGGGCGGGTGGGTGGTCTGGGGCTAAGGTGAGAGGGGGAGGTGACTGGGGAAGTGGAGGTGGGAGTGGGGGTGGGGGGGGGGGAGTCGTAGCGGTGGTCTCGCAGGCATTACATTACATCACAGGAATAATATTGTGGTGCCAGATTAATTCAAATGACCAGGCCAGGCTCCGCCCACTGATGAATTCTGCCATTGTTACTTTTGTAAGGCTGGAAAAGCTTTACAGCAGATGGGCAACAATCGATTTTAAGGTAATTAACACAATAATAGTATATATAAAGGCCACAAGATAATACATTGAGACTAATAGATAAGTAGATAATACATTGAAGCTAATAGATAAATAAATAATACATTGAGACTAATAGATAATGCATTGAGGCTAATAGATAATACATTAAGGCTAATATATGAGACATTGAAGCTAATAGATAAATAAATAATACATTGAGGTTAATAGATAAGAGATTCAGGCTACTAGATTGAGACTAATAGATAAGTAGATAATACATTGAAGCTAATAGATAAATAAATAATACATTGAGACTAATAGATAATGCACTGAGGCTAATATATGAGACATCGAGGCTAATAGATAAGACATTGAGCTTAATCAATAAGACATTGAGGCTAATCAATAAGACACTGAGGCTAATCAATAAGACATTGAGGCTAATAGATAAGACATTGAGGCTAATCAATAAGACATTGAGGCTAATCAATAAGACATTGAGGCTAATAGATAAGACATTGAGGCTAATCAATAAGACATTGAAGCTAATAGATAAATAAATAATACATTGAGGTTAATAGAAAATGCATTGAGTCTAATAGATAAATAAATAATACATTGAGGCTAATAGAAAATGCATTGAGTCTAATAGATAAATAAATAATACATTGAGGTTAATAGAAAAGAAATTGAGGCTAATATATGAGACATTGAGGCTAATCAATAAGACATTGAGGCTAATATATAAGTGATAACTTTTATGGCACACTGCCCACACTGCGTAAGGTACCAAATGGTCTTATATAATATTCTAACTTTCTGAGACGATTTTCTGTGTGTAATACATCTATATAATAATATATGAGTTTCACATTTTGAACCGAATTACTGAAATAAACTAACTTTTCAATTACATAAATTATGATATAATATGTCGTCAGTTATGTACTCTACTCAATGTACTCTAGGCTGCTGTGTGTGGTCGTCCTGTGCGGAAAAACATCCAAAGCCATTCTACCGCTGCCTTTCAATGAGCCACATAGGCCAATACAAGACATGGCACACACTCAGAACATGGCAGCTGATGGACAGATGACTGGTAGCCAAAAGCACTGCGGCACACACACACATTTTGCTGGCCTGCAGGTAAACCCAGGTGAGCAGCAGGTAAGTAGTACCAGTAAGTAGATCCATCCAGTGGAACGGAAAGGTGGGCGGGGACGATGGGGGAAAGGGGGAGGGGTGAATGGAACGATGCTTCAGATACACGACTGAGTACAACTCATGCCACACTCTGCGAGAAAAAAAGCTTCGAATGGAGGCCCTCGTCAGTGACGTCCAACAATGGGGACCAAAGCAGGGTGGAGAAGAACACTCTGATGACACGACACTCTGCTCAACTCAAATGTTAGTACCTTTTTTATTGATGGGAAATAAGAAAAATCGATGGCTTTCAGTTCCATTTGCGAGTCTGGACTCCTTTTTAATGGATTTCATTCCATCATTGCTGATGGCCAACTGACGGCAAAAAATTGAACCCAGATCAAAAGGGGGATGGCACTTGGAGAAACCTTTTATCTTGGCTTTTACTGTGTATTTATATATGTTTTATATATATATATATATATATATACTGTATATAATTGGATGAAACACAATGTAAAATTATGTGTGACGTTATATATTAATTATATATATTAACCCCTTAATTATCACTACAGCCAAGCACCGAATCGCCTCAAGCGCCTTTGATCAGATCAACATTATGGTCAGTTGGGCACTGTGTCATTGATGCATGAGACTTGATGGTTCACCAGTTAAATTATTAACTATGAAACACCATATTAAAATAAGCTCGGGGTACAAATACATATGGGATGTTATGGGGACAACGGGAGAATCAGAATGGAGGGTTTAAACAGTTCAGACATGTACGTGACAAAACTATTTACAGGTACTGTACATTTCATTTACATCCAGCTGAGCTGGTCAAAATACAACAGTAAACAGCAGTAAACAGAGGTAAACAACACAGAACAGAAGTCTGTAAACATCACGCAAACATTAAACATTAGTTTTAATGACTCATCCATCAAACCTTTCTCTGTATATCTGAATAAACATGGCAGAAAGCATTTCGAAAAGCAACTGTAAATGTAATCAATCAGTCAAAAAGCATTCTTAAATGTTTAGTATATGAACTTTGCTTCTTTAATTCTGCACCGATGCCACACTATATTGTTTCTTCTGAAATCAAGGGTATTAAACAGTTGCTGCCAGCTGCATGTGTATGCATTTACAGTCATATGAAAAAGTTTGGGCACCCCTATTAATCTTAATCATTTTTAGTTCTAAATATTTGGGTGTTTAAACAACCATTTCAGTTTATAATTTCAGATATATCTAATAACTGATGGACACAGTAATATTTCAGGATTGAAATGAGGTTTATTGTACTAACAGAAAATGTGCAATATGCATTAAACCAAAATTTGACTGGTGCAAAAGTATGGGCACCCTTATCATTTTATTGATTTAAAATACTCCTAACTACTTTTTACTGACTTACGGAAGCACAGAATTGGTTTGGTAACCTCATTGAGCTTTAAACTTCACAGCCAGGTGTATCCAATCAAGAGAAAAGGTATTTAAGGCGGCCAATTGCAAGTTGTTCTGCTATTTGAATCTCCTCTGAAGAGTGGCATCATGTTGTTTTTTGCATATAAAAATGTCTACAATAGTTTACTATTAGCCCAGAATTCCATATTTCATTTTTTTGCCCTTTTTTTTGCCATTTTTCATTGAAAGCTTTGAAGGGTCACTAAATCGCTTGATTTTAGGTAACTCCACCCTCAGCTAAAATTTTTAAAAGGTCAAAAAATGCAAGGGTTAGTTTCGGAGAGGCATTGGGTGATGTATGGGTTTAGGGCCAGGGCATGAGCGAGAGCTGATTGATTGGCTGAGCTGCAGCAGCAGCAGCAGCAGGAGTGTGCCTCTGATAGTGGTAGTGAGACCCAAATGATTGGACGTCGTCAGCAGGGGGGCGGTATTATTGTATTATTGATTGATTTATTTGCATATTGAGATGATGTATCTGCATATTAAAGTACACTGAAACATCATCTTAGCATCACCTGTAGCAGAGTTGACCCTGTGGGGGCGCCACAGAGGCAGAAATGACGAAATTACCACAATATAAGTGAAAATAGTTTTTTATAGGTGAGGAAATGTTTCTAAAAATTTTAAGCAGGACTGGTATGTTTTTTATTACTTTAAATCAATATATTTCAGCTATTAATGAAAAAAATAAATATGGTTTAGGATTAAGTGTCTCTTTAACCTTACTTACTACATGACTTATTAGCCAAATTAGCATTTTTTCTTCAGTACAAAATGAAAGAAGCAAACACTTCAGATACTAAACAAGTCTTGGTTGACATAAAGAGTTAAAATTGTCACTTTAATTAGCCGTAATCACTAGTAAATTATAATAAAAGCAATGAATACAATATGAAAAAGCCCAGGATGTTGGTGTGATCCTAAATGATCTCATTGCTCTGGTTTGTTTGAGCACTATTTCTAGCTTTGCACCAGTAAAGCACATGCACACGCCCACATCTGTAACCCCACACCACAACTCACCTGCTTCAGAAAGGTCACGCAGGGAGCTGCTGAGCGCGCTCCGCTTTAGCCCCTCCCCCATCGCATACGTGTCGTCCAGGCTGGCGCGACTCATGGTCCCGTTACCCGCCTCCTTCTTCAGGCCTGACATGCTCTGAGACATGGTGGGTCTTACTACACCTTTCTGCTTCTCCAGCTCAGCTAAAGACGTGAAAAAAAACAAAAGCACTCAGTTTATATTTACTGTATTTGTATTATGTTTACCTGCATCTGTTCTCCCTTACTGCTGAGATAAATTCATTATATAGTTATAATAATGTGATTACAGGCCTACAGCTCTTCAGATATGACCAAATACATATACATAATAAATACTGATTACTAAAAGTCATTCAGACTATGAAGGAACACATAAGGAATCATGTAGTAACTTAAAAGTGTTAAACAAACCAGAATACAAAATACTCTGTGAAGAAGCATTTAGATGCTCTTATCTGGGCAGCCTATGACTTGTAGTTTATGAGGCTGATAACTCTGATGAATTTATCCTGTACAGCAGATGGAACTCTTGCTCTTCATTTCCTGTTTTTGATGCTCTTTGCAACTGCATATTTAAAATGTTTTAAATATTTTTTAAAATTTATTTAGTTCAGTAGTCCTTGTTTCTCATAATCTGGATTAGATTGTATTAGATTAGATTAGAAATGATGCTGTCAAACACTTTATGAAGAGACAAGAAATTCAAGTAATTAACTCTTGATGAGTTCAGCACAGCTGTTAACTGAAAGCCTGAATTCCAGGTGACTCTACCTCATAAAACTGACTGAGAAAATCCAGCAGAGATGTGCAAAACTGTGTAATCTAATCAAGAGGAGCTACTTTGAAGACTCTAAGATATAAAACATATTCTGGTTGGTTTAACACTTTTTTCATCACTAATTTATTTTTCTATTTGTTTTTCTTCATACTTTAGATGACTTTAGTATTTATCTATAATGCATAAAAATATAAATAATGAAAAATCACAAAATTTGAGGTGTGTCCAAACTTTTAACTGGTACTGTATATATGTATTTATGAATAGCACTGTATATATAGTGTGTTTGTGAGATTATGGGCCCTATTTAAGTGATCTATGGTGCACCGGTTGATTGCGGATTGTGCAGCTGGAATTAGGGTTATGCAAAATAAAAAGCTGCTTACACTCTATCCGGTACTTTTCCATCTCCTGGACCTCGGCGATGGACTCCCGCAGGTCATCAGTGAACTTTTTGCGGTCCTGAGGGTTTGGAGCGTTGAAGCTAATGAGGACCTTTACATCAGCGCCTGGAATAGCCGAGGTGAGCCGGATTCCATTCGGGTAATCTGAAAGGGATACGGACACATACATACAAATATATATATGAAAACACATTCTCAATAGACTTGACTGAAAAAAAATATAAAATATATATATTTAAATTTAGACTGATATGGAACAAGAACTAGTGTTTGACTGGACAATTGTAGCCAAAAAATAGAATAGAATATCATATTATTATATACGACCAATTGGTGTATATATAGTCCTGCTGGTAAATGAAATCCGCAACTTCATAAAAGTTGTCAGTAGCAAAGGGCAACATGAATTTTCCAGCAGGACTCAGCGAACTGCCCTCACTGCCAAAAGTACCAACTGGTCTTATATACATAATATATATAATATTCCATTTTCCTGAGAGACTGATTTTTGTTTTTTTTTCATTGCCATAATCATCTACAATAAAAGAAATAAACACTTAAAATAGATCACTCTCTGTTTAATACATCTATATAATATATTAATTGTTCATAACTAAATTCCTGAAATAAAGTAACTTTCCAATGATATTCAATTTTTTTTGGGATGCATCTGTAGCTATAGTTTGGAGGTACATTTTTTTTGCATGTCAGCAATGATATGCAAAAAAAAACAAGATAAAGAAAATAAGAGTAAATTAAACAGTAGAAAAGCTGCAGCTGTATTACAGTTTCTAAAAACACACTTATATTTAATAGGTATTATAATACATGGATTATAATAGTAAAGCTAATTAAACTGAAATAAAGTGAGAATAAATATCTGGCTATATTACGTTACTATCACATGTACTCTTACATTACACAGTCTCACATTAACAGTACTACACTGTGCTGCGTGGTGTTGTGTCGTATTGTGTTACAGTGAACACAGCTGGGGCGCAGCAACCTGCATTTAAAGTATTTAAATCAGGGGTGACCAAACTACGGCCCGCGGGCAGCCCAAAAAAGGAAACGGGCCGCAAATGGCCCGCAGGCCGTAGTTTGGACACCAGGTATTTTAGAAATAGAATGAAAGTTGGCCCGCTGTTAAGCAGGTTTTTATAATGTCAGATTCAAAGTTTGAACGCTAGGTGTCAGAAACGGGCCAAAGAGTCTAAAAGCGGAGAGAGTGCACATTTCTATCGCAGAAAAAAACGGCCAAAGAGTCTAAAAGCAGAGAGAGTGCGCATTTCTATTGCAGAAAAAAACGGCCAAAGAGTCTAAAAGCGGAGAGGGTGCACATTTCTTGCGCAGAAAAACGGGGCAAAAAATCTAAAAGCGGAGAGAGTGCGCATTTCGAGCGCAGAAAAACAGCAAAATAGTCTAAAAGTTGCCGTAATTAAGGAGTTTAATATTAAGAGACATCATGAAATGAAACATCAATTTGAAAAATCTTAGTTTACACAACACTGTCAAAGATAAAGATAGTAAGTCATGTAAAATGGTGTGTAAATAAAATATGGTGTGTAAATAATCAGGAAAAAGTATTATTTAAAGTGGTATATTTCATTATTTGTTTTATTACAGAGTCTGTGGCCCGTGACTTCAAATATATTTCTCCTTCTGGCCCCCAACAAAAAAAGTTTGGACACCCCTGATTCAAAGTATTAAACAGATTCTGTTCCTCAGTAAAGCCCAACGTTACTCACACTGGTTCTCAAACAGCAGAACCTGCATCCCATACAGAGAGAAGGACTGTCTGAAGCTGTACGTCACTGAGTTCTTCTTCTTCTGGAAGATTTTAGTCACCTACACAAACACAAATAAGATCATACTACAGTGAGATAAGAGAAATGCACCAGAGGTTTAAATTATTTAGTGGGTTTTTATACTATAAAAAATGTTTTTTTTTTCTTAAAAGCAATGCAAAATGAAAAAAAAAGGTATTTTAACCCTTGTGTGGTGTTCATATTTTTGTTACTCGTTTACTTTGTTACTTGTATTTAATTCAGCAAAATTAAGCAATTCTACATTAAAATGCTTTACACATGCTCACTTCACCTAAATTACAAGCAATATAAACAGCTTACATGGTTAATATTTACCCTTTACCTTTCTTATGTTACATTTCTTTTAAATAAATATTTTTAATAAAATGTAAAAGAAAATGAATTAAATTTAAGATATGAAGCAAATGAAGCAATGTTTATTAGCCCTTGGCCAAACATACTGTATGTAATATAAATGTGTGTGTGTGTGGGGGGGGGGGGGGGGGGGGTGTACAGTGTGTGTTTATCGAAAATGTGTTTTGATATATGTTTTTCTTTCATTTTTTTTCATGTTTTTCTTTCATTTTTTCAAAAAATGAGCCAATGCCAATGAGTTTGAGTTAGAAAAAATTATTTTTTTTGCATCATTTGATGAAAAATGAAAACCACACAAGAGTTAATTTAATAGTATTTTTGCTGTACATGTATTCTCTCATACACTGAATTGAAATGCAAATAATTAAACAAATTGAAATACATGGATAAATACAGTTTTTACAGCTTTTGGATCTGTAGGTGAGGCAGCGCAGCTTTTTTTTATAATTTTATTTCTATTTATTTTTCCCATTTTCTCCCCAATTTACAAGGCCAATTACCCAACCCACTCATTAGGACTCCCCCTATCACTAGTGATAGCCCAACACACCAGGAGGGTGAAGACTAGTGCAAAAATATTATTTTTTTACAGCTTTTTGCCCCTATTTTAGAGATCTATAGGCATCTCCTATATAATTTTATTTCTAATTTCCCCCCCAATTTACATAGCCAATTACCCAACCCACTAATTAGGACCCCACACATGTAAAGTCAGACCCCGCCTCTTTTTAAACTCCTGCTGATGCAGCATTGCCAATTAGCATAAAAGCGCTAACGCTCGGAGAAAAGCACAGCGACTCGGTTCTGATACATCAGCTCACAGACACAGCCTTGTGCTGATCGATCAACATCACCCTAGGAGTGATTAAAGGGAAAGAGCACCATCTACTGTACCCACCCAGAGAGAGAAAAAAAGGCCTATTGTGCTCTCTCAGGGCTCCGGCAGCTGATGGCAAGCTACAAGAACAGGATTCGAACCGATGCACAGCGTAGCTTGATTCAGGGTGTGTGAGTGTGTCTTTGCTATCGTAACGACGGGAAAAGTACACCTTGCTCAGCTCAAAATGTGCAACAGGCATATACTAATTCTCTTAATTAGTCATGGGTGTGTTTTGAGTGTAACGTGAAATAAATCAATTATTTATCATCTATTGGTCACCTGCCATTCCCTTTAAGAGCCAGGTGTGCTCTGACTTGTTATAGGCGGACTGCTATTTTAACGGTGCAGCTGACACTGTGAAGGTGCACCAGTACCTTCAGCTAAGTTAAGTTATATTACTGAGTATTCTGTTTATTGTTGAGGTAAAAGTGTGCGCAGGGGTTAATACACTGCTATGTATCCTTGTGTGTGTTTAATGAGTGGGGGTTGCCAAGATAGTAATGAACGTCTGATCGTTGTCTAGGTTTTTTTCAGTCAGTGGTGCAACTGTGTTTTCCATTGCCAAGATAGCAATACGCAAGAAAAGTACCTAAAAACATCTAATTTCATAACCAATGAGCTCCTGGAAAGTACCAGAAGGTACTATTGGGTATAAACAGAGTTTTAAGTAAACTATATGTCTATATGCCTTTCAGTATTTTGATCAGGACACACTGTATACAAACTATATACAAAAACTATATATACAACAAACTTTTTAGTCTAAAAAAATAAAAATGTTTAGTGCAAAATAAGTGCTTGGTAAAAATGTGTGGGTAAAATAAAAACTATATAAAGTAGTGCGCACACCATACCTAGCTTTAGTCTGAGTAAAGCAGGTAGTTTCACACTGTTTTTTCTGTGGACACTTTTGAGTCTTTATTTACTGATATTATTTGGTTTGAAACATCATATAAATATGTTTGAAGCACTAAAGGTAAATAATATTGTTTGGGGAAGGAGATTTTTCACTTTTTTAGGTGTTTTACTCAATGGGTTTCTTGTAGATTTAGCTTTACCCCACTGGGATGTGATCACTATTTTTAGAAAGAGTAAGCTCCGCCCTTTCCAACCATATATGGATTATGTTTATGTGTGAAGGGATTCCTGAGTAATTAAGCTGAAAACACAAGGTGCGATTTTGGATGGAAAATCCGTCCGTAGGGTTCTAAGGGTTAATGTGATTTAGAACTGTTTAGGGATGGTTTATGAAATAAAAAGGCAAATATATATTTAAAAAATATATATTTTAGTTAATTAAATGTATTTGCTTTAGACTTCTGTGCATCAGAGACAATAAAACAGCATTCATTCTTTCATTTTTTTCCATTACTGTAGATAATTCAGGTCTGAAAGGGTTAAAACACAGACTGGTGGAAAATATAGACTCTGTTAGTCTGTCTGTGGGCATATTGTACTGTAGTGTGCTCTGTAAGGGTTACTGTAAGGGTTCTGTTCTGTGGTGAACGCAGCATCATCTTCCACAGGAACTAGCTTTTGTTCCTCCTTGAGAAAGAATGACAAAGCTGATTTACGCTTCATGCTTTTAGGGAAGTGTCCTCCTGATAATGTGTCTGTGTGTGTTTCTGGTTCTAGAGCGGTTCTCACCACCAGAAGGTCATTAAAGAGGAAGATCTCCCGCTGATGTAAACCCAGTTTCTGCAGCTTGTTGGGATCCGGCACCTCAAACAGACGACAGTAACACACCAGCCTGCGGTGGGGCAGCGACAGCACCTATCAAACACACACAAAACACAACATGAAGCAATATGTTAGGATGTGAGCTCATAGACATGTCCCTATATATGTTACATACATATTACATGCTTACAGCTCTGGAAAGAATTAAGAGAGCACTTCAGTTTCTGAATCAGCTTCTCTGATTTTGCTATTTATAGGTTTATGTTTGAGTAAAATGAACATTGCTGTTTTATTTCCATAAACTACAGACAAGATTTCTCCCAAATTACAAATAAAAAATGTGTCATTTAGAGCATTTATTTGCAAAAAAATGAGAAATGGCTACAATAAAAAAAATGAGAAAACAAGTTCATATTCATAAAGTTTTTAATCACAGTTTTTAAATGCATCTTGGCATCATGTTCTCCTCCACCAGTCTTACACACTGCTTTTGGATAACTTTATGCTGCTTTACTCCTGGTGCAAAAACTCAAGCAGTTCAGTTTGGTGGTTTGATGGCTTCTGATCATCCATCTTCCTCTTGATTATATTCCAGAGGTTTTCAATTTGGTAAAATCAAAGAAACTCATCATTTTTAGGTGATGTCTTATTTTTTTTTTCCAGAGCTTTATATTTCGTACTGTATGTACTGTAGCTACGTGTAATAATAATGGCATGGCCCATATGTACTGCAAATATAAGTGTCTATATGTAATAATATATCCCTATATGTTTTATATGTTATATATATATATATATATATATATATATATATATATACAACAGTTAGTTCCGACCTCACAATCTGATTGGTTGAGAAGTGTTATATGATATATGTGATAGCATCACGGCCTTCTCACAATAAACTTGTATCACTCCGCCGACGCGTTGCCGAGTAACGGCGTATATACACAGGACAGTTTTGAATCATCAACGGCATCAGCAGCAGCGTTAGCTTAGCACAGGCTAGCGCTCAAACACGGCACGCTCGTCCGCAACGCTGGCTCGTCTTTTGTGGAAAAAAGAGAAAGAAAATCGCTCGGCTAATGCCGTCTGACAGCCAGAACACTAACTTAACCAGCCAGGCTAGGCTAGGCTAAGCTAATGCTGAGCTAAAGCAAGCTATGCTAACCTAACCACAGTCCAGCCGGCTAGCTAAAACCAATACCACCCAGCAAAACAGGCAGAAATGCTCAAAAATGCACAGCTTTCACCTGAAGACGACTCCTCTGAGCAGGAGAGGAGAGTATTAGCGTTATTTCACGATCCTAACGTTACCATCTTCGCTTATTTTATAGTATATAATATATACTATAATATATATATATATATAGTAAGTTTTATTGTTACTATAAATCAATAGATCAATATATAAGTCTGAAGAGGCTGAATTAACAATTAACCACACATGGGGGGAAGGGGTATAAAGACCTCCTTTTAAAGCTCATTCAGCTTCATTCAGACTGTGTGTACTGACTATGTGTGCTGAGTGTGTGTATACTGAGTGTGTGTGTGTGTGTACTGTGGGTTTATCTGCTGGACTGCACTAGTGTAAACAGTGAGCTCAGCACACACACACTCCTGCAGGCGGGGTGTAAAGCCTGCGGGGGGGGGGGGGGGGGGGGGTGGGGGCAGTTACTGGTGCCCTTACCAGGATTTACTGCAAAACTGGCAACCCAGTGACCTCCAGCTCTGTAAACAAGGCAATACAGAGCACTGTGCTCTTTGCATTTACTGATACTGACCCTGTGCAGCCTGTGCGCTCCGTCATACAGCGGCACAGCAGTTGTTTTCTGACAGTGATGACGAGATCTTCATAACTTTATAGATGCTAATAAATTATAGTCAAAATTCCCTAAACAATTAATACATCACACAGCATTTACAGAGAGAGAAGATACTGTATCAGACTTACACATCCCAGCCCGTGATGAAGAGACCCGATCTGCAGAACAGGAGAACAGAATGTATATTAGATTATACAGTATAGAGATTTATTATGATACTTTTATAACAGGATATAAATGCAGTACAGTGAGAATAATCAGGACTTTTTAAGTTAATTAGGCCCAGCCTCCAATCCAATCTAATCTAATAGGCTGTAATGTAATGTATTCTAATCTTTTATTTAAGCCAGTCTAGTCCAATCTAATCTAATCTAATCGAATCTAATATATGATCCAGGCTAGTACAGTCCAATCTAAGTCAATTTAATATAATCTAATCTATAATCCAGGTCAGTCTAGTCCAATACAGTTTAATCTAATCTATTTCCAAGAAATTTATGCAATTAATTCATGACAAGGCACAGCTGTTAACTTAAGAATTCTACTTAATTTTCTTACATTTGTTTTAAAAGAAAAGTCAAAATAGAAAGTCTATGTCTAACCTAATCTAACCTAACATAATCTAATCTAATCTATGTAATATATATATATATATATATAATACAGGCCAGTCTAATCTAACCTAACATAATATAATCTAATATAATCTATGTAATATATATAATACAGGCCAGTCTAGTGCAATCTAATCTAATCTAATCTAATCTAATCCAAGCCAGTCCAGTCTAATCTAGTTTAATCTAATCTAATCTATGTAATATATATATATATATATATAATACAGCCCAGTCTAGTTTAATCTAATCTAATCTAATCTAATCTAATCTAATCTATTTAATATATATATATAATACAGGCCAGTCTAGTGCAATCTAATCTAATCTAATCTATGTAATATATATATATATATATATATATATATATATATATATATATATATATATATATATATATATATATATATATATATAATACAGGCCAGTCTAGTGCAATCTAATCTAATCTAATCTAATCTAATCTAATCTAATCTAATCTATTTAATATATATATAATACAGGCCAGTCTAGTGCAATCTAATCTAATCTAATCTAATCTAATCTAATCTAATATAATTTAATGTAATCCATGCCAGTCCAGTCTAATCTAGTTTAGTATAATCTGATCCAGGCAAATCTAATTGAATATATGATTTAATCTAATTTAATCTAATCTAATTTAATCTAATCTAATCTAACCTAATCTTATCTAATCTGACTGAGAAACTCCAGCCAAGATGTGCAAAACTGTTTATCTAATCTAAAATATAAAACATATTCTGTTATTTGTTTGTTTATTAAATAATTATGTTTTTTTTTTATAAACTATGTTTTTTCATAGTTTGGATGAATTTAGTATTAATCTACAATGCAGAACATTGAATTTTAACTGGTACTGTATATTATATAATTGACTAGCTTTGGTCATCTGAGTGCAAATATTACATATTCATATTTAAACACTTTCTCAGAAGAACTGTAAATGTGAAATTCCCAGGGTTTATGAGAATCACCTGATGCAGCGCTGAAGTTAAAGAGTAACCTGCAGGACGGCAGGATGAAAGCAGGACTGTGGTAAATGAAGCCTGATGTAAGAGTGTCACTGTGATTCAGCAGAGCTTACCGGCTTCTTCCCCACGATCAGCTTCTCCACCTTCTGAACCTGAGACACGTGATCTTCATTAGTCTTCAGCTCTTTCTGACGAATCCGCTCGTAGATACCGATCAGCATCTCACGAGGGATGTCCTCACCATCATCAACACCTACAAATTACAAATACATACTGGATTTAAGAGATGCACGTGCTGAGATATTAGAAGGGTATTTTTTATCAGTTTGACAAAACACTGCAAATATACAATATAAACACTTTGGTTTGGTAACACTGACATAAATCTACATGGACTGGTATAAAAGCTTATCCCAAAAACACGTGGTTATAATTATATAAAACGCCTCAATAAATGTATACAGTGCTGTGAAAGGTATTTGTGGCCTGCAGTTCTTTAGATCAGTGTTTCTCAACCAGCCTCTGAAGGATGCAGCCCCTAAATTGGGACACACTGTAAAGTTTTTGTCCCCCCACGCGATGCACGCGCTATTTTATTTCATATTCCGCCAGCAACACCCCTCGTTCTCACCTGAAGTACTGCGCCAGCACCCCCCCCACCCCCCCCCCCCCCCGTCCGTAAACTGGGGTGCCTTGACATCTCGCATGTATTTAAAGGGTGCCGTGATAGAAAAAAGGTTGAGAAACGCTGCTTTAGATGTTGTTCTGGGCTCTTTTGGGACCTTATGGATGAGTTTTCCATGCCCTTTTGGAGTAATTACGGTAGGCCAGTCACTCCTGAGAAGGTTCAAAAGTGTTCCATGTTTTCTCCATTTGTGAATAATACCTCAGGATATATTTGTTTCACATTTTAAATGACAAATGCAAAAACAAATAAAACCTGTAAGGGGCAAATATGAAAAATAATGCAAAGAAAACAAGTTCATATTAATAAAGTTTTAAGAGTTCAGAAATCCATATTTGGTGGAATAACCCTGGTTTTTAATCACAGTTTTCATGCATCTTGGCATCATGTTCTCCTCCACCAGTCCTACACACTGCTTTTGGATAACTTTATGCTGCTTTACTCCTGGTGCAAAAATTCAAGATGTTCAGTTTGGTGGTTTGATGGCTTGTGATCATCCATCTTCCTCTTGATTTTATTCCAGCGGTTTTTAAAATTTGGTCAAATCAAAGAAACTCATCATTTTTAAGTGCTCTCTTAAGAAGGGGTCTTGTAGCCTTATCTATGCTATTATTGTATTAAAGTATTATTAACATTTCTAAGTAAAACAAGGGTAGTTTTGTTGTCCATATTTTTTTCTGTAGACATACTGTCTAAATTACAGCCTGTTACTGTGATTTTACAGTCCCTCTACTGTAGAACATACTGCAATGAACTGTTGTTTTCTAGAATGGCTGGAGAACTTGTGTGGTAAAAAAAAAACTAGCTGTATAACAACCCTATAGAATCAAATCAATAAATCTGAGGTATCAAATTTCACTCACTTTATTTGGGTAGTGTTCTTCCCACTAAATATATATTGCAATATTTTCACAGGCAGCTTGAAGTCACACTTTATAGTAAAGAATACGGTAACTTGCTCTTATAGCCTACAACATTGTTGTCAGGCACTTAAACATTAAATAATGCTGTTGTTTATATTCCAGAGGTTTTTAATTTGGTAAAGTCAAAGAAACTCTACATTTTTAAGTGATTTCTTATTTTTTTACAGAGATGTACACTATAGGTGAAAAAGCATCAGAAGTGTCAGGGCAGCCAATCTCATGCTCACCTCGAAGGTTCTTGACGAAGTCCTCCAGTTTCATCTTGCGCTCAGGCTTGACGTTGGGGCTGTACATGTCCGTGTTGAGGAGGATGATGGCGAAGGCCAGGATGAAGATGGTGTCCGGGTTTCGGAACTGCCGCACCACTCCTGGATTACAGATACAGTATCGCTGGCTGATGAGAGAAATGGAGGAGAACAGTCTCAGCAGATTTCTCAGTGAAACATGACATACAAGACACTGGATTGCCAGAACAGGACATAAGTCATAACAGTCATAAAGTCTATGTGTAAATGTTTGGTAAAGCGAGGCGACGTTCTCTGGAGGAGCGCAGCAGCCGGGAGGTAGCATAAGCCTTCAGGAGTGATCAGTGCAGGTAGGAAGAAGCTGTTCTGTTCTGTCATCACCTTGTTGGGATTGTAAGAGCTCTGAATTTGATCTGAGCATAAACTGGTAGCCAGTGGAGCTCAATGAGCAGTGGGGTGACATGTGCCCGTTTTGGCTAAACAATGTCTGAACAAATCGCTAAAAATAATACACAGGTTAACGTACAGGGGTTGGACAATAAAACTGAAACACCTGGTTTTAGAGCACAGTAATTGATTGTGGTGACGGACAGTTCTGGTGGAAACAGGAGAGTTGAGGTGTACATTGAATTTGTTTTTTTGGATACAATCCGGGTTAGCACCCGAACATCCCTTTCAGACAGCTTCCTCTTACAGAGTCCACGGTTAATCCTGTTGGATGTGGTTGGTCCTTCTTGGTGGTATCTCGCTGACAGTACCCTGGATACCGTGGCTCTTGATACATCACAAAGACTTGCTGTCTTGGTCACAGATGCTCCAGCAAGACAATTTGTCCTCTTTTGAACTCTGGTATGTCACCCATAATGTTGTGTGCATTGCAATATTTTGAGCAGAACTGTGCTCTTACCCTGCTAATTGAACCTTCACAATTAATGAAGATTGGCCACCAGGCTGCTCAAATTTAGCCATGAAACCTCCCACACTAAAATGATGACAGGTGTTTCAGTTTCATTGTCCAACCCCTGTATGTATCTTCAGTGGAGTGGACGGATGAATTCTCACCTGAAAGCCTCGATTAATCGTTCAACCTTCTGGGCTTCTCCTTGGACTCTGATGTGTGCCTGGAATTTCCTGAGAGCTTCGTCCAGTTCCATACCTGAGAAGTCCATCTCGTCCACCACACAGCTGAAGAAAACACAATCAATCAGCAATCAAACCATCTATCAACTATCTGTTCACTCAGTAGAGTCCATCTTGGACAAAAACACATGAAATCAGTACTTGATGTTCAAGGACACCTCTTCTAATGAATGCATTTAGCTACGTTAAGTTGCATCCATTGGATGGGCTCGTTTGCATCATGACAACATAATGTCCCAGAATTGTATGGACCTCAGCAGGAGGAAGAGCATTTTATTATAAGCTCTGGAATTACCTTTCTGACCAATTTTGGGACCTTTTGAAGTCTTAATCTCCAAATCTAGGCCGAAAAACAATTTGTTTAACTAAATCCTATGGTAATTAATGTTTTTTTTCTAGGATAAAGGTTGCAGATTCAGATGCTCATGGACATTGCGTGGAATTGCATGCTTTCACTCAGGTTTGCTAAGAAAGGAGCAGATGGATGCCAGTGTTTCAGAATGCACTCATGTCTATGTTACCTTCTGGCTTGGTATTCCATTTAGTTAGGCTGTTATAGTATAAGATATTTCTCTGAATTATTGACTGCCCATTTGGGGATAATAATATTGCCAACATTTTTGAATATGGTGATCAATATTATACCCTAAAATATCGTGTCAGATCACCCACCCCTAATTATCACATCAGGGTACTACTTTTTTGCTGTTTTTGAGAAAAAAGAAAAACTGAGAACACTGTTCTAATTTTCCATTATATATCTACTAGAGACTAGAGATTATGTCTGTCCAGTATCATTAATTTACTTCACTTTAATCCTGGAAAATTCTAGTATTTTTTAATATCTTATTTAGGGGGGTGTGCCATATCATATTGTATGCAATAAAATATATATTTTTTTAATTCACAGTTTTGTCATATTGTTATCACGACAAATAGCATAAAATATGAATATTGCTTGTGAAAATTCTATGAAACAGAAACCAAAAAACGTAAAAAAAAATATATATATATATATATATATATATTGCGACAAATTGACTAATCAAACTAATTTTTCGCAGATTAGTCGATTATTAAAATAGCCATAGATCAGGGGTGTCCAAACTACGGCCCGCGGGCCATTTGCGGCCCGTTTCCTTTTTTGGAGCAGCCCGCGAGGTATTTTAGAAATATAATGAAAGTTGGCCCGCTGTTAAGCAGGTTTTTATAATGTGAGACTCAAAGTTTGAACGCTAGGTGTCAGAAACGAGCCAACGAGTCTAAAAGTGGAGAGGGTGCGCATTTATAGCGCACAAAAACGGGGCAAAGAGTCTAAAAGCGGAGAGAGTGCGCATTTCTAGCGCAGAAAAACGGGGCAAAGAGTCTAAAAGCGGAGAGGCTGCGCATTTCTAGCGCAGAAAAACGGGGCAAAGAGTCTAAAAGCGGAGAGGCTGCGCATTTCTAGCGCAGAAAAACGGGGCAAAGAGTCTAAAAGCGGAGAGGCTGCGCATTTCTAGCGTAGAAAAACGGGGCAAAGAGTCTAAAAGCGGAGAGGCTGCGCATTTCTAACGCAGAAAAACGGGGCAAAGAGTCTAAAAGCGGAGAGGCTGCGCATTTCTAGCGTAGAAAAACGGGGCAAAGAGTCTAAAAGCGGAGAGGCTGCGCATTTCTAGCGCAGAAAAACGGGGCAAAGAGTCTAAAAGCGGAGAGAGTGCGCATTTCTAGAGCAGGAAAACGGGACAAAAGAGTCTAAAAGCAGAGAGAGTGCGCATTTCTAGCGCAGAAAAACGGGGCAAAGAGTCTAAAAGCGGAGAGGCTGCGCATTTCTAGCGCAGAAAAACGGCCCAAAGAGTCTAAAAGTGGAGATAATGCGCATTTCTAGTGCAGAAAAACGGGACAAAGAGTCCCGAGAGAGTTTAATATTAAGAGACATCATGAAAATAAACATCAATTTGAAGTTTAATAAGTTTACACAACACTGTCAAAGATAAAGATAGTAAAACTAAAATGGTGTGTAAATGAAATAATCAGGAAAATGTATTATTTAAAGTGGTATATTTCATTATTTGTTTTATTATAGAGTCTGTGGCCCATGACTTCAAATATATTTCTCCTTCCGGCCCCCAACAAAAAATGTTTGGACACCCCTGCCATAGATGCACCCCTCTATATAGTGAACAGTATGTACAGTACCATCTATGGGAAACAGAAAACTCTCTCTAAAGCGTTCAGTTAAAGTGATCTATTCTCCCTCTGCGTTTTTCTCGTACAGATGAAATCTGCAGGGACTGGTCCACTCCGCTGAGCTACCTGCTGATGAAAGACTAATGAGTGTGTGTGTGTGTGTGTATCTGTGTAGTGTGGAAAGTGTGTGAACAGCTGTCAGCTCAGGAGATGAATTCATTCACAGACAAGGTTGGACTTAATTAGCCGCACACTGTTTGAGCTGATGAAGAGAAAACTTGCACAGACAAGCAGCAATCCTCAGAGGAGCGCAGACGGCTTTCACACACACTGCACTAATGGATATGATCAGGAAAGACACTGCAGCGAGGGACACTGAGACTTTTCATTTAATTCCAATTAATTTCCTGTAAATATCTCTAAATTACATTCAATTACTGGGGAGAAATCTGTGAAAGATGCCAGTAGTGTCTGCAAACACCAGTAAAGCAGCTGTGCCTGATTCAATCACACTAGGACCAGGATACTCAATAGGCAGAAAGCCTTGTTTTGTCATTTGTCAATTCTGTGGAATACATGGGATCTACTGCACAAGACAAAAGTGTGGACACACTTTAAATGCAGTGTTTTTTTTTTTCATTATTTTAAAATGTTCTGCATCATCCAGTTTTTGCAACATGAATTGGACTACTTGCTCACTCTCCACTACCAATTACATCAAAGTTTATATGAACTCTGACCGCTTTCATTGCTGGTGTTGCTATAAAACCTGGATATATTCGATCTTTGTGGATGAAAAATTACTTTTAACATTCATTTAAAAGCTGTTTAACCAGTTGTAAAAAGTGCTATACATATGAATTTGATTTAAAGTAGTATCTCTTGTTTAGATTAGACAGTTTTGCACATCTCTGCTGGATTTTCTCAGTCAGCTTTATGAGGTAGAGTCACCTGGAATTCAGGCTTTCAGTTAACAGCTGTGCTGAACTCATCTCTTAATAAAGTGTTTGAGAGCATCAGTTAAAGAGCTAGAGTTACAGGTATACAGTGAATAATAGTGAATATTTGAGTAATGTTCTAATCCAGGTTATGAGAAGCAAGAACTACTTAAACAAAGTTCTTTAGATGTTTTGAATTCCTTTGGGACCTCCTGGATGAGTTGTCCATACCCTTTTGGAGTAATTGTAGTAGTCCAGTGTTCCATGTTTTCTCCATTTGTGAATAATAGCTCAGGTTATCTTTGTCTGATATTAAAGTTTGTTTGATAATATGAAAAATGTAAGTATGACAAAAATGCAAAATTAAAAATAAAACCTGTAAGGGGCACTGTATATACACAGATTTGGAAAAAATTAAGAGAGCACTTCAGTTTCTGAATCAGTTTCTCTGATTTTGCTATTTATAGGTTTATGTTTGAGAAAACGAACATTGCTGTTTTATTCTATAAACTACAGACAACATTTCTCCTAAATTCCAAATAAATATAGTCATTTAAAGCACTTATTTGCAGAGCTTTTAGCCAAACTATGAAGTCACACAAATATTTATGTAGTACATTTAAAGGTGTTAAACAGACCAGAATATGTTTGATGTTTTAGATTCTTTAAAGTAACACCTCTTGCTTAGATTAGACAGTTTTGAACATCTCTGCTGGATTTTCTCAGTCAGTTTTATGAGGTAGAGTCGCCTGGAATTCAGGCTTTCAGTTAACAGCTGTGCTGAACTCATCAAGAGTTAATTACTTGAATTTCTTGTCTCTTAATAAAGTGTTTGAGAGCATCAGTTAAAGTAAAGTAGTGAAGAGGTAGAGTTACAGGTATACAGTGAATAATAGTGAATATTTGAGTAATGTTCTAATCCAGATTATAAGAAGCAAAAACTACTCAACTAAATAAAGAAAAAATGTAAATCCAAAACTTTTTAATAACTTTGAAAGTTATGATGAAACTGGCCCTCATCAGGACTGCCCCAGGAAAGGAAGAGCAGGAGTTTTCTCTGTTGTACAGGATGAGTTACCAGCCTCAGAAACCACAAGTTAACAGCTTCCCAGATAAGAGCACCTACATTTGGTGTGTTTAACACTTTTAAGTTATTACATGATTTCTTATGTGTTTCTCCATCATTTGGATGACTTCAGTTTTCATTTACAATGAATGATAAGGTGTGTCCAAACTTCCACTTTCCACTGAATGATATGTAAAGATAATAAATGAGCAAACAGATGATCTTCAGTCAATAATCATAAACCTACAAAGCACTGTATGTAGTACATAAGGTTTGTAAGGTGCCTGAATAAACATGTTATAAGTAGAGAATAAAGGTACATTAGGCGTAGATTATAATGAACAGATCAGGGTATTTTACACAGAGAAACAGTGTATTTACTCACTCTAAGACGTCCCTGTTGAACTGTTTCTGCCGGTTCCCCAGGAACTCGCCAATCATCTGCCGGCTCAGCCCCTTCCTCTGAAGCAGGAAGTGAGCCACGCCCACAGGTGTGTCCGGAACGAATCCTCTCTCGGTCAGGTACTGGATACCTTTCTCTGGCTTCCTGAAAGAGCATCGTTATATTATTTTATAATTATATAATTATACAGATTAAGGTCAACTCTTATTTATTTCTTTTACAGATGGCTTTGCATTGGGGTGGGTTTAAGGGTGGGCGATATGGTAAAAATAAGTTATCACAATATTTAAAGACATATTTATGACTTATATTATGTATAATTATATTTTAACACAAACATAAATAGCAACAGAGGCCAAGAAACCTGCTGTATTTCAAAATGTGTAGAACTTTGTGCAATTAAACAATTGAACTGTTACGCCCTCGCTATGTTTTCCTGTGTTTTCCCCGTTTCCTAGTGTGTTTCTCTAGTACTTTTCCATCACGTGTGTCTAATTTGTAGCTCCGCCCCTCGTTACCTGTCTCCCCAGGTGTTCATTGTTTCATGTTTAGTATAAATAGTACCTGTTAATCTACGTTTGCGGTCGGTCTTTGCACCTTCCCCTGTTGTTTTCTCACGTCACGTCATTGCTTTCTCTACGTTTCATATTTACTGCCTCTTGTTTATTGTCTTTCACGTTATTTCTAGTCACGTTTATTTCCTGTTCGTTTCTTTGTTTATTTTGTATATATTTTCGTATTTATCCTTTGTATATATATCCCTAGCCTTGTTTGTACTTATCTGTTTAGCTTAGCTCTGTGTTGGTTTTCCCTGTTTGTTTATGTATATATATTTATTCGTTATTCCCCTGTTTGTTTATTTGTTTATTTGTTATTTAATAAAGTCTGTCTTACCCGCGTTTACGTCCGCCTCCCATCTGCTCGCTCGTTACATGAACTAATTGTATTCTCTCTGTGTTCAGTAATTTATATCCACAAATAAACACCAGTATACTCAGAAAATTATACATTGTGTAGCACAACAATTTATCACAATACATTAAAATATTGTCATATGTTCTACTTCTTGGTGCACTTGAGTTTAATTTTGAATTATAACCCAAGCAAATAAGGAAAATGCATTAAAACATTAAGACTGAACCCAAACAATAAAGGCTCTTATAACAATGGAAACCCAATGAACTTTATTCCCTTCACAGGTCAAGATTTTAAACCGCTAAATTTTGAGGATTTCTATTCAAGCATAAGGAATATTACTAAAAACCATTATTGTAATTGTAATAGAAAATATAAAAAACATATTTAAGTAAATCTGCAACTGTCAAAATATAATGAATAAAATTGACTCTTTCCTGAACTTCATTTTAAAATATTATATTATCCGAAATAATCAAATAATCAAACATTTCTGAAGAATTTGTGTTGACTCTGTTACTGATCTGGGTTAGAATTATTAATTGGATTAGAGAGAAATCAGGCAGCTTCTCCAAGTGTCCTGTGGGAAATTTCAAATCCTCACATTTTCAGAGTGTAAATAACTTCTATAACTGCAGAGGAAAGTGGTTTTGTATCACCTACACCTGTAGCCTGTATACAGGACAAGGAATTTAAAGGTGTTAAATCTACATTGTGTATCAAATTATCTTTATAACAAAAAAAAAAATCCCTATAGAAGAATCATATTAATGCCACATTGACTATAATTGGGAACAATAGCGACTCTATTGCTACCAAAACGCTGCTACTGCACTGTGTAACTTTGGTGGAACTGCCCGATTCCTCTCTTCAGAACTGTGTAACTCTACAAAAACATATTATTGTAAAATCCTTTAATATTACTCTACCACCCTCAGTAAACATGCTCCTCTCACTTCAAATGCTGCTTTTGGTTTTCTGAGCTTGTCCAGAAATGCATGTGTACAACTGTCCATGTCCAGCGGGTGCTAAATACAGTGTGATTTGTGTTTACTGCAGTGGAGTAAAAGTGAAGTATGCTAGCCAACTGTAGGGGGAGCCCAGGAGCAAAAACACCAATTCTTACATGATGTTGGTTTAACTTGCGTAATTGGCTACACTGTTGTAATTTATTATTATTAATAAAATACTAATGAAAATGAGTTTGCGAGACAATGCAAAAAAGAAAAAAAGTTGGTTTGTTTGATTAGACTGAAACTCTGCTTTAAAGGGTTAAATCACACAATTTAAAGAGGAGAAAACAACACAGCAAAACAATAATTACAGAGTACAGCTCAACAGAGGAAGAATCTACAGTAAATCCTCCATTCAGACACTCTCAGCGTCTGTAGAGGAATGAAGTGTAACTGAAAACCTGAATAAATAAGTGTGAACTGAATGGAATGGAACTCTGCGTCTATATCAGTTGCATGTAAAGCAGGTTCTGCCTTCTGAATAAGTGGAAAAAAGGAACAGAAATGCTTTAAAAATCCAAAACTCTGACAGATATGTTAGGGAATAAAACACAGCATGGTTAGCTCAAGATGCTCACGATGGTTAAATTGAGTAGACCAAGCATATTATCAACCTGAACAAGCCAGACATCTTGCATGACCTACAAGACCGCCTCTTTCACCAGTAGTGTTGCTCTGCTAGAGCGTGATATATTTTCTTACCATAGACAATATGCTTTAATAAGGATATCAAGGATATCATCAGTGCTTAAAGACCACTGACCCAGTTGGACGATGATGAGCAGCAAAACTTAATAATAACGAATATCACTGTAATAAAGCAGTTTTTTAAGAATCTGACACTGCTGATGCATTTTGTTCAAGTTCATATCATAATTATATATTCTACTTGTATCAACCCAAATTAACTCTAAAACAGCCCATGGTGATGTACTTGTGTCACAGATCCTTCAAAAGCTGTGAAAAAAATTGTTATAAAACCTCATAAAGTCCCTAAGTGACACATATTTAACATCCTGAGAGCATCACTACAGGACAGTGTGTGAATCCAACTATAGTACTATTTAAATAAATGGTTTATATTCCATAGAACTATTTCTGACCATAAAAAATCGTATTTTGTTCTGAAATTGTTAAAAATTGCTGTTGTGTCTTTTATATCACGCCATGATTTTAACCTTAAAATATTTACAGTCATTTTCCCACAATAAAAATTAAACAGGAATGAGCTGCTCATCAAATTTATCTCATTCAATTTTAAAACTGGCATCAATATCAAGAATTATCCATATCCATATTTACATCGCCCAGCTCTATGTAACGTAACAGTATTTATTCTATTTATCATGCGTAATAAATGATAAAGACTGAACCTATTGTCTTTTTTTAAATATGAAAAATAACCTTAATCTGGTTTTGATCTCAACTCAGACTTGGCTCTAGCGGTCTTGGTTACAACACCATCGACCAGCATGGAGTAAACATGGGGTAACTGCACGCATGGCCTCCATCTACATGGTTGGGCACGTGCTTGTAAACGTGAGCACGTGTTGAAAGCTGTGCACCTCAGTCCAGCACAGTTTTGCAGCGCAGATATTTCTAGTTACAGCTGAATTCACACTTTTAATCCCAGAAAAACACTCTCCTTATTTGCCATTTTAAAAAAGCCATTTAAATGGCTGATTAAATGGCTGATTACTGTTGTTTTTTTGCTGTTTTTTCAATCAAGAGCACTGACTCAGCTCTTGATTGGTCCAGACATGAGACATGGCACAGGTGGGGGGCGGGGCTAGTGATGTCACAGGCCCTGCATTGTTTAATATTGCGATATATATCGCAGAAAAAGGAACATTTGCAATGTAATTTTTTTTTCAATATTATGCAGCACTATCCACAATCAAATGCAATCTACATTATGCTGGTCAGGAGGTTACCAGCATATGGTATTTTTATGGCTGGAAGAAACCAGTTACCAGCAAAAGCTGGTCTTAAGACGGATTTCTGAACAGTTTTTTTAAACAGGGTGCTTCTAGTTCTGGTTCTGGTTGGAAGGAGTCAAATTCAGGGAGGGGTTTCACTGCTGTCACGTTCACTTCCCCTCAAAAATAAACCAGAACCCCTCTGCTCCTCTGCGTACGGCGGTGTAGTCTTTCAGGGGATTCCCATAATGCCCCTCACTGACTCACAGACCAATGGAAGAAGAGTGAACTGCTCCATGTTTCTACACCCAAGCTGCACCGATCATGGCCCTCATCCACTCTATTGATCACTCCTACCCAGAGGTGGAAAGTAACTAATTACATTTACTCACATTCCTGTAATTGAGTAGATTTTATGAGTAATTTGTAATTTTTTTTAAAGTAGTTTGTAAAATATGTAATTTTACTTTTAACAATGTTTTAACAATGGTTTGGAGAGACATGTCATCTGCTGGTGTTGATCCACTGTGTTTTATTATCAAGTCTAAAATCAGTGCAGTTTTGTTTTCCCACAAAATCTTACAGCACTTCATGCTTCTTCCCTCTGCTACTGACAACTTTTATGGAGATGCAGATTTCATTTTCCAGCAGGACTTGGCACACTGCCCACACTGTGTACCAAACGTACCAATTGGGCTGTTATAATACTCTAATTTTCTGATTAGTCACTGAGTTTTGGGTTTTCATTCACTGCACAAAATCCATTGGCAAAAACTGGATAAAATTGATTTAAATTGAGAAATAAATGCCTAAATTAAGCAAAAAAAAATCTGCCAATTTTAAGTATTCTTAAAATAAGCAACGATAAAGCCTCAAAATGAGTGAAGTAAGACTCAAATCAAGCAAAAATATTTTATTTTCTAGCCTACCTTTGTACACTTGTATCAGAATAACTTGACTAGTGACTTTTTGTGTTCAAATTCCTTAAAATAAGGTTAAAAGTAAGACTGAATAAGATAATTATTTCTAAAGTATGTAAAACAATCTTACACTTACAATGCTTAGTAGGACTAAAAATTCTTATCAGATAAAGAAATACGATTTATTGCTTTGAAACTTGATATTTTCACTTTCTAAGATTTCATTTTTATGCAGTGCAGTCAACATCAACAATAAAAGAAATAAACACTTAAAATAGATCACTTAGGGCGCCGAGTGGTCCAGCGGTCTAAAGCGCTGCCACTATGAGCAGGAGGTCGCAGGTTCGAACCCCTGCGCATGCAGCTTTACCATCAAGCTGCCGGCGCTCAGAGGGAGCAAAATTGGCCCTGCTCCCTCCGTGTGGGTAGATGGCACTCTCTCCCCACATCACTCCTAGGGTGATGTCTGCAGCACAGAGCGTCTGTGAGCTGATGTACCGGAACCGAGTGGCTGCACTTTCCTGTGAGTGCGCTGTGATGCTGCTCTGTAATGCTACAGCATCAGCAGCAGCTCGAAAAGAAGCGGTGGCTGGCTTCACATGTATCAGAGGAAGCATGTGTTAGTCTTCGCCCTCCTGGTGTGTTGGGGCATCACTAGTGATAGGGGGAGTCCTAATGAGTGGGTTGGGTAATTGGCCGTGTAAATTGGGGAGAAAAATGGGAAATATTAGAAATAAAATGATAAAATAGATCACTCAGTGTTTAATACATGTATATAATATATACGTTTTTCAATGATATACTATTTTTTTTTTTAGATCTAGTTTGACCAGAAATAATACATTAATAATAAAGTCCTGTCTTCAGTCCAGGAAAGTATTTCCTTATATTCCTCCACTGCAGTGAATGGAACAGGAATGATTCCCAGCTAATCCAATTAAATATCCCCGCCGGCGGCACTAAAACTTTATTCGCCAGTACAAACATGTTCCTCAGACGTTCACACCCAACTATTAGAGCCCTAACCAGAAACACACACTAAGAGTTTTGTTCTGCGGCATTTCTGTGGAAGTTCACCCACACTCTACACTCATTCAAGGTGATTCAACATGTTTTGAAGAAATCCTCTCAATCCAAAACGCCAGGCCCTCTGATCTCTGCTACTGATAAACACATTTGTTTCCTATTTCTGGCTTAAAGAGACTCATCTCCACTTCCTCTACTGGTTTTACTGCACTGTTTGTTGGTAAATGTTCTTTGAGCTTCGTGACCTCAGAAACAGCTCTATTACTGTTGTAACAGAAGCATGTTTTAAACTCGTGGTCATTATTTTCTTCCCTTTTCCTGAACCTAGAGAAATCTGATCAGGGTACATAGAAAAGAAAAATCTGCTTATTGTAATAAAAAGAAAGTTAATCGTTCATCTGACAATCAATAAATAGAATACAAATTCATACAAATTCCAGCAACGACAAACAACAAGAGTGCACACAATTCCTACTTCCAACAAAAGAGAGGAAAGAAAACCACTAATGGAGCATCTACACCCTTACAAATCCTCACAGAAAAGATACAAAATACTGTAAAAAAAACTTAGCAAACGTTTGAATGACTGTTTGTATCTGTTGTACAAAATCTCAAAATCTGAGCTACAATCACGTTTAAGTTAAAGCTTCTTCTACAGCCTGGAAGCAGAAATTCTTCTTAAAGCCTCTAAACCTCTAAAGGACTCACTTTACACATGCATTTCTGGACAAGCTGAAAGATTTAGAACTGGCAGTAGAGTAACTTTCAAGGGTTTTACACAAATACCCATCTCCATCTCTGGTAATGCAGTGCTAGACAGCTCTTGTGAGCATGTTTCTGGACATTTTACCAAAGTTTCATAGTGCAGTTTGAGGCATTTTTAACCCAGAGTATAGTAGCAGTATGACATATCCTATACATATACTTCACATTAAATATATACATTAATAAACCACACTATTAACTCTTATGGTTATGGTTATGATAATGGCAACCCTTACTTTTAAATAGTATTTAATAAATTAAATAAACGATCATTAGACTCTCACTAACTTAACTTATCAACAACATATCCGTGATGTAGCAGCATCTGTATATTTATACACGACAATGGTTATTTAGAGAGTCAAAACTGGCTCTTCTATGGCATCGCTGAATAGACCATTTGTAGCACGTTGATTTTTTTTCGTTATTATTTTGTTTGATTTTTATTCTTTTTCCCAAATTTATCTAAGCCAGATAATCACCTTACTCACAAGAGCTCCTCTTATTACTTGCTGGCAATGATCAGTATCACTGCAGCATCAGAGCAATGGCTCTCTCTCAGACTCCGGCTGCTGATGGAGAAGCAGAATGACCTGGGATTCAAGCTACTGACTAGGACTGCAACTAATGATTATTTTGGTAGTCGACTAATCTGATGATTACTTTTTCGATTAGTCGATTAGTCAACAATTATTTCTGCCATGTCCTCCACCTCTAAAAACAATAGAAACAGCTAAAAAATGAGATTTAAAAGACATTTAAATGTCTAGATGTTGTTTAAATGTATAATTTACACTTTGTGTAATGCGGGACTGTTACAAATTAACGATTAGTCAACAATGAAATTCGTAGTCGTCAAATTTAAATAATCGACATTGTCGATTATATCGACTAATCGTTACAGCCCTACTACTGACACTAGAGCCATGGTCTTATTCTCTGTCTGATTTTTAAGTGTGAACATATGAATTATAAACATCAAATTCTCCTTCCTGAGGTACAACTAAACTACAACAAACCAACTGAATGAACCAAATGAACCTTCAGCCCAATTCCAGCACAGGCAGAACGGAATACGTACTTGTTGAAGAGGTTGAGGCCTATGCGGTAGTAGCGTTTTCGGATGATGTCGTTGCTGAAAGCCGGCGAGTCCCAGCTGTTGCGAGTCTCTTTGTGGTAGGTCTGCTTGCTGAGCGTCTGCTCCCTGACGCTGTCCCTGGACGAGGACTCCGAGCTGCAGTTGATGGTGTCGGTGGAGTTTGAAGTGCTGTTGATGCTGTCGTTATCCCCGTCTGAAAAGTCCGATTCCGACTTGCTCTGTCGGTTCCCGTTGATGGCCAGGTGGCTCTCCAGCTGGCGGTGCCGGTGCCTGATTGGCTCCTCATCCCGGGGAAGCGAGGGCCCTCTTGGAGGTAGACCGTGCGCTATGTGTTTGGGGCTGGCCTGCGGACCGGCGACGGTTCGCTGCTCGTAGACGCTTTGTCTCTTTACAGAATCGATTTCGGAGCGGTCGCTCATCTCCGCCGAGCTGTCGCTGGGCGGCTCAATGGTTAGCAGCGGTAGGTGGTCCATGCGAAGCCTCGGCTCCTGACACTCTAACGAAGGGGTGCTCCGGCAGCTAGTGTCCGTGTCCACTTTGTCCTCCTTGTTGTCCATGGACCAGTAGTCCTGCGAGGAATTGACGGACTGGGCGCGCTGCTCGGACTCGGTGCTGGACGCCGGATCTGCCGAGCGGTGCGTTAGCTTGATGGGAGGCGAAAGATCCTCCTCGTCGATGAAGAGAGTCACGTCGCTGTACGACGCCATCATGTTATCAAGCTTACGTCTATCGCCGCCGTGAGCAGGTTTCACCTGGTACGGCAGCTTGCCTTGCAAGTCCTGCACCTGCTCCGGCGGCTCCTCCTCTTCGTGCAAGCTCCGACAGTTCAGAGCATCGTCTATAGATTCCGCCAACGATTTAACCTGCCGAGAAAACGCGTCCTCTAGCTCCGTGATAGCATCGCTGAGGTCGTTCTGAGCCGCGGGTGCCGCCATGTGCACAGGCACCACGTCCCCACCCTCAGTCTGCACCACAGCTCCCATCTGACTGCCCTCGTCAGACAGGGACATCTGCTTGCCCTCAAAAAAGGAGCTGTGGACTTTCTCAGGTCCCTCGAAGGAAAACTGCATCCTCATGTTGGAGAGAACGATCCGCCGCGACATGCGGTTCTCAGACATGGAACTCCTGAGGCGCTCGAAGTTCTTGTTCATCTGGTACTGGCGGAAAGCCGTCTGGATGGTGCGAGCGGCATGGCGGCTGATGAAACGGCCACCGTATTTCCTCTCTAGCATCGCCACCTTGAAGAACAGACAAGAAAGACAACAAAGAGTGAGTTTACATGGATTTTTTTTAGCTGATTATTGCAGAAAATTTTGCAGATTTTGTCAGTAATCCCTTCACTTTTATCAAATTTTGCTGCATTGCAGCAGTCAAGGCGTGAGATGATCACAGCTTGTACCAAGAGTTGGGTGGCCTGTTGCATTAGAAATAGTTGAATTTGTCTGATTTTGTACTGCTAAAAGCAGTGTAAATCAAAACGGGTCATCAAACCATAACACCAGGTTCCTAGAAACCTTTGTCAGGAAGAGTGAGAGTGAGTCGATGGCTTTGGTGAAGTTCTGTTAGAATAGATTGAATAGATTAGACTGTTTGTTGGAAGAACCAGAAGTCCAGTCTTGGATAGGTTAAGCAATGGTAGAACAAGCCATGTGAGCGGATAGCCTGGACTAGAGAGGTGGTTTGGATGGAAAAGAGAAGGGGTCCCAGTACGGAGCCCTGGGGAACCCCAGTGAATAGCGAGTGGGCTGGGGTCAGCTGTACTAGCCATAAAACCTTAAATGAATGCCCAGCATTCGTTCACCTGTAGTTTTTTTTTTTTTTCTGGTCCAAATCAGTTGACTCCAGTGTTGAGCCAGTTCACATTTATAATAAATTGGTTTAAAGTTCAGTTCATACTAATTTAAATGAACTAGTTCATGATAATTTGTTATTTTTTTCTTCTTCTTCAATAAATATGCTGATATTCTTTTTCAGTATAAGCCCTTACTGCCCGTCTATCTCCAGCCCAAATTCATGGCTACTCCCTTAGTAAATAATATTATAATGAATTAATATAATATATGAATAATAAAAATATTATCATGTACCATGCAGCAGCAGATATTAACAGGCATTAGTTAATAGCTGTGGTATTAATCTGGGTAATAAATCAGGTTAAACTGCACCTGAACAGCTGTTTAGCTCAAACATGAGGAGTATATTTGATTGATCAGCTCAATATCGAGTTCGGATCAAGATCTCACCACGATCAAACCGAGACTCCCAGCACTGGTTTGATCTTGGTTAGAAATTGTTGTTTTTGTTAGAATTTAAAGTAAGAAATTAGTCAAATTGTCTTATAAAACAATGCAAAAAAGAGAAATGTAAGCTGTTTAAATTACATTAAAGAGGAATTACATAAGTAACATCTAATAAACTGCCCTGATTCTGATTAGTACAGTTAACAACAGTAACGAAATAGTGAAATAATTTTCTCCAGCAGTCGTACCTGTTTATCCTGCAGGTCAGTGGAGAGCTCATAGCTCTCGGAGAGCGAGCGCGAGCGTTTGATGGCCTCCTCCTCGGCCTGTTTGCGGAGGATGGACTGCGAGTGCTGGAGTTTGGGTCTCCGCGGGCGCTGGGGGCCAGGCTGGGAGGACTGGCCGTACCCCGAGCCGTCGAAGGTGTCGGGGCTGATGGAGGAACTGTGGGTCAGGGGGCCGTAGCCGGACCCTCGGTCCAGAGGAGCCGGTTCACTGCTCTGTACCTCCCCCTCCACACTGCAACACAACAACACACAATCCCTCATTAAACTCATTAAATATCAATATATATCACACAAAGTGTGAGGCATTCTGGGACGTGTCTGAACATATTTCTTCTTAGGTTTTAATGGAAAAAAAATCTAAAAAGATATTCCCAGTCATTTTGGAGCATTTCTATTGGTCCATTCAACATAAAATTGTGACACCGGATGATGAATGGACCAATTTACACATTTCATGATGAATGGACCAATGGAATGGAATGGAATGGACCAATAGAGAATTCCACTGAATTACTGTTAAAAAAATTATATTTTTGAGAGTTTTGAGAGTTTTACATAATAGCAAATCCATTTTTCTTTACAATAATATTCATGATGAGAGAACCAAAGTTTTACTTTTACTTTTATTAAAAATTAATAATGTTTTTTCTTCTCTTCTGCTGTAAAGTTGTTAATTTTGAGATATTTTTGAGTTTTACATAAAGATAAAGCTATTTTTCTTTACAGTAATATTCATGATCAATGGACCAATAGAAATACTCAATACTTAATACTTAGAAATACTTTTTATTGATTTCTTTTTCATTGACTTTCATTTGTTTAGTTTGTAAGATAAAGATACAAGATTTTTTACATAGCAACAAATCAATTCAATCATTTTATTTGTACATTGACTTCCATTTAAAGTAAATATGTTTTTTCCTTCTCCTGAAAAGTTGACATTTTTTTGATGCAGAAAATCTATTCTGTCTTTACAGTGATGTTCATAAGAAGTGGACCAATACAAATGCTTTAAAAAGACTTGGATATAGAACTTTTTAAATAAAATTTCATTCAAATTTAGAAGTTTTTTTCTGTCTCCTGTAAAATTTGTATTTTTGAAATGCCATTTTTTAAATAACAAATAAATAAACAAACAGAAATGTTTCAAAAAGGAGTTGGAATATTTTTTGGAATATGTTTTTTTACATTGACTACCATTACATGTTAAAAAGTGTTTTTTTCACATTTCCTGAAAAGTTATACTTTTTTGAGATGCAATAATTTTACATAACAGCAAAGCTATTTTACATCTTACATTGATACACATTTAATTATAAACATATAGAAATGTTTTAAATTATTTAGAATTGTTTTTCTCTACCTCCCGTAAAATTTACATTTTTTTAATAATTTACAGCAAAATTCATGATGAATGCACCAAAAAGCTCCAAAATGACAAATTTTCTATTTTGCTATTTTTGATTGAGTAAAATGAACATTGTTGTTTTATTCTATAAACTACAGACAACATTTCTCCCAAAATCCAAATAAAAATATTGTAATTTAGAGCATTTATTTACAGAAAATGAGAAATGAAATAACAAAACAGAGTATGAGCATGAAAAAAAAAACAGAAAAGTTAAAAAGTGGTGAAATCTATAGTATGACAACATTACAACAGGAAACACCAAGATCAACCCAAGCATACACACATATAAAAGCTTATAATCACATTTATTGATCAAAGCAGCAGATAAACTTACAGTACTTTAGAGATCACTTATAACTGCAAATCACTGAAAATCAATCATCAAGTTCCGTCCAATTTTTCCAAAAATATTGAAGCTCCAACTGAGCTTCAATCAATCAATCAATCAACCAATCAATCAATTAATCAATCACTCAACCTTTATTTTCACTCAGTAAATACATTGAGGGTAACCCTCGTTTTTAATGTAGCTGAGCTTACACAACATTAAAGTGATTGAAAATTAGTATTAGTAAAAAAAATATACAAAAAATAAAAGGAAGACAATTAATGAAAATAAAAATGTAAAAGGCCAAAAGTAAAGGCACACTGTAAACCCATATGTTAATTAAACTCAAATGATTTAAGTCTGTTTTACATAAAACTGGAGATTTCTAAACAATACTCAACTATTTTGAGTTAGTTGAACATTTGTCGGCCCATATACTGTACTATTCAAACTGTGATCTTTGAGTTATTATACTTATAATAACTGATTTTAGTCTGTTGCCATTAACAGCTTCTTTTCCATTGGCTTCTGTCACAATCTATTTGCATACTGGGTGTGTCCAACAGTTTCTGACTAACACTCACCATCAGTGTGTAGTGATTCCCCCTGAGCTACCTTACAAATAAATCAAGTTTTCCTTGATTTTAGTTGTAATAACTTGATGTTTTCATTTATGCTAACTTAAAAGTTTTCATTACCCATTACTTACAAAAATTAAGCAAACCAGCTGCCTTAAAAAGTTAAGTAAATTCAACTTATCCGGTCTTACAGTATAAAAAAAAGAAAAAAAAAAAGAAAAGTTAAATCAACTTCCAATTTAATTGTAATAACTTGATGTTTTAAGTTATGCTAACTTAAAAGTTTTCAATACCCATTACTTTTTTAACTTTTTTAACTTAACGGTTTCCTCAATTTTTTAAAGTAAATTTAATTTATCCCGTCTTACAGTTTAACAAAAAAAAAAAAAAAGTTAAATCAACTTTCCATTTAGTTGTAATAACTTGATGTTATAAGTTATGCTAACTTAAACGTTTTCAAGTTTTCATTACCCATTACTTTTTTTTACTTTTTTAAAGCAATTGTTTTTTTTTTTTTTTCATTTTTAAAAAAAAAAGTAAATTCAACTTATCTGGGTTTATTCATTTAACAAAACAAATGAAAGGATGAAATTAATAAAATAAATAAAATAAAAGCGTAAAATGGTAAAACATACATTTTAGAAAATTAGACAAATAAAAAGACAAAATAATTTAAATAAATAACAAGGTAAAAGAAAAGCTCAACTAAACCAGTTACATGCTGTCTGAAGGTGGTTAGATATAAAAAAAAAGTTTAAAATGATTTAGTTTTAGTGTTTCAGCCAATAAAACACATATATGATATGCTGAATATGATAGAAAACAATCCAGCAGGTACTAATCAGACTGAAGACACTGTGATTTGGTAACCCTACACTCTACATATGGTAACGGCACCCATTACTCACTCACTCTTCCTCTGCCCAGCCCGTCTCCCAACGAACGGACTCCTGTTCCCAAAGAACTCCCAGCTCTTCCTCCAGATCTTATCGGCCATTATGGAAAGAACGAGCTCAAAGTGCAGAGCAGACGGCAAAGTCTGCCGCTATGAGAGCGAACCGAAGACCAATCATTTACCCGGAACAGCACGTCATGATCTGCTGATCACGCTGATCTGAACCACGCTTTAGAGCTCCAACAGATCAAACAGCAGAGCACGGCTGGATTTACCTCAGCAGAGCTGCAGCAGCTCGGCTCAGGCCGGAGGATCTGACGAATAGCTGGAGAGAACGGCGGGTTTTGGGGCAGGTCTGAGCCGAGCGGTGGCTGCGTCTGTAGCTGGATAAACAAGGAAGTTTCACTTTGTAAGAGGAGACACCCCCTCAGCTCAGCTCAGAGCTCTACTCAGCTCTACTCAGCTCTACTCAGCTCTACTCAGCTCTACTCACCGCACACTCTTTCTTCTCCAGGACCCTCAGGCCTTTATCTTCATCTTAAAACGATACAGAAACTGATAACACAGTGATTTCTGTTACATTTCTGTTTCTTTTCCATCTACTAGGTTCTTACATAACAGAAAAACCATCTGTCTTCACAGTTACAGCTCTGAAAAAAAAAATAAAATAAGAGACCATTTAAAAATGATGAGTTTCTTTGATTTTACCAAATTGAAAACCTCTGGAATATAATCAAGAGGAAGATGGATGATCACAAGCCATCAAACCACCAAACTGAACTGCTTGAATTTTTGCACCAGGAGTAAAGCAGCATAAAGTTATCCAAAAGCCAAAAGCAGTGTGTAAGACCGGTGGAGGAGAACATGATGCCAAGATACATCAGCTTCTCTGATTTTGCTATTCATAAGTATATGTTTGAGTAAAATGAACATTGTTGTTTTATTCTACAAACTACAGACAACATATTTCCCAAATTCCAAATAATATTTGGTCATTTAGAGAATTTATTTGCAGAAAATGTAATTTGAGAAATGACTGAAATAACAAAAAAAAGATGCAGAGCTTTCAGACCTCAAATAATGCAAAGAAAACAAGTTCATATTTATAAAGTTTTAAGAGTTCAGGAAGAGTTCAATATTTGGTGGAATTCACCTGGTTTTTAATCACAGTTTTAATTTAATCATGCATCTTGGCATCATGTTCTCCTCCACCAGTCTTACACACTGCTTTTGGTGCAAAAAATTCAAGCAGTTCAGTTTGGTGGTTTGATGGTTTGTGATCATCCATCTTCCTCTTGATTATATTCCAGAGGATTTCAATTTGGTAAAATCAAAGAAACTCATAATTTTTAGGTGGTCTCTTATTTTTCTTATCATTCACTACACCAAACAGACACCAACACAAGAGCCTGTCCACCAGTTTACTTCTTTCCACCAGTAAACAGCACCAGTAGCAGTAGCTGTATCTGCTGGTGTGTGGTGTTGTGATGGTGGGGAAGTGAACTACTTCTGACACGCTCAAATTCACACTTCTTGCATAATGGCTCACGCACCGAACCTCCTCCACCATCTGTCACAGCAAAATGTGACGCTGCGCTCTCTCTCTCTCTCTCTCTCTCTCTCTCTCTCTCTCTCTCTCTCTCTCCATGTATCTCTCTTTCTCTCTCTATATCTCTCTCTCTTTATCTCTGTCTTTCTTTCTCTCTCTGTGTCTCTCTCTTTCCCTCTTTACATCTCTCTCCATGTATCTCTCTTTCTTTTTGTATCTCTATCTCTTTCTCTGTCCATGTATCTCTCTCTTTCTTTGTTTCTTTCTTTCTTTCTTTCGTTTATCCTGTATCTCACTCTACATTATCTCTCTTTTCTCTAACTCTCTGTCTCTCTCCTTTTCTCTCTCTCTCTGCTTCTATGTCTCTCTTGTTCTATCTCTCCATGTATCTCTCTTTTCTCTCTCTCTCTCTATGTATCTCTATATCTTTCTCTCTTTCCATGAATCTTTCTTTATTTCTTTCTTTTTACATTTATCTTTCTTTCTTTCACTCTCTTTCTTTCAGTCTCCATGTATCACTCTCTATCTATCTATCTATCTATCTATCTATCTATCTATCTATCTATCTATCTATCTATCTATCTTTTTCTCTCTCCGTGTATCTCTCTCTCTTTCTTTTTCTATCTCTATCTCTTTCTCTGTCCATGCAACTCTCTCTCTTTCTTTGTTTCTTTCTTTGTTTGTTGCTTTCTTTCTTTCTTTCTTTCTTTCTTTCTTTCATCCTGTATCTCTCTCTACATTATCTCTTTCTCTGTGTATCTCTCTCTCCTTCTTCTTTCTGTGTCTCTCTTTCTCTCTCTCCATGAATCTTTCTTAATTTTCTTTCTTTTTACATGTATCTTTATTTCTTTATCTATCTATCTATCTATCTATCTATCTATCTATCTATCTATCTATCTATCTATCTATCTATCTATCTATCTATCTATCTATCTATCTATCTATCTATCTATCTTGTCTGTCTGTCTGTCTCTCTCTCTCTCTGGGGTGGTATTTCCACACAGTGTGCTGTTCTAAAGGCCAGAGATCCATATAGGACGTGTATGGTAAAATAATGTACACAGAGGACAGCGAGAAAGGGCATGAGGGCGTGATAGAGAGAAAGAGAGAGAGAGAGAGAGAGAGAGAGAGAGAGATCATCAAATCATTTGTAATGTATTAATAATGTATTCAACTAAACTGACAGACCTGTGTCTTGATATATGATATGATACTGTAACTCATTACATTTTAATATGCGTAACATATTAACGCAGCTTGTTATGCATTGAGATCAAAATTCATAATGCATTATAAACTATTATGGGATGGTAAAAGGGCAGTAGAGTGAGAAGAGAGAGAGAGAAAGAGTACTTTAAATGAACACATCATTACACACAGGAATGCTAACCTTCACAAAACGTTTAGTACATTTTGTTCAGTAAATGTGTATAAAGAGGTTCATTTTAATATGTTTAATATTGGATCTTTGAAATAGAATAAGATCAATGGGAACAACTTAACATGTCTGCAACTCTACATAAATGATGATTCTCATTAAAATAAAATGGACAAATGCATGACAAGAAATTAAGAGTGACAATAAAAAGCTATTAGGTTTGAAAATATGGTTTATTTGTGATTTTAACTTTTATAAATATGAGTAGAAGTCGAAAGAATAAAAAAGTAAAAATCTGAGGGCCAAAAGGAACAGTAATTTGATAATAACCCTTTTTAAAACCCAAGAATCACACAGGAACCTTTCATTATAGGAGTTTAGACACTTCACCTTGCATCAGAGTTCCAGCCCTCACCGCCCATCAGCTCCGCCTCCACCTCCACCAACAGCAGCAGCAGAAGCTCTGCATTAAACAGGCCGACACACTTTGCTCTGTCAAGAAGAATTTAACTCAACAATTTAAAAACTGCTGCAGTTTCCTTATCTGCTCTTCTCCCCGTCTCATCTCAGAGAGGTTTCCTGCCACTGTCACGCTCAGCTCGCTCTTTACCAGTCTAAAGCAAAACTTCTTTAAAGCTGTTTTTGGATGATATCTGTTAGAAAAAGGGGAAAAAACAGCCTGATTCCAGTTTGAATTTAGGCCAAATTCTTACCTAAATGCTCGGAAAAGCCAAGTGTTATATGTGCCAAAACACCAGTTGCTGAGTATACTATGGGAAGTGGTCAAAGTCACTTTTGCCAACAAGTCGAATGTACCATCACCCCAGATGCAGGGTACAATACGGCAGTCTGAACAAAAAATAAGGTGGAGCCAACACTCTGGTTGCCAAGTATAATATGACAGTCAGCCCGAGACAAATGTACCAATACCCCGGTTGCCCGGGACAAATGTACCAATACCCCGGTTCCTGAGTATAATATGACAGTGAGCCCGAGACAAATGTACCAATACCCCGGTTCCTGAGTATAATATGACAGTCAGCCCGGGACAAATGTACCAATACCCCGGTTCCTGAGTATAATATGACAGTAAGCCCGAGACAAATGTACCAATACCCCGGTTCCTTAGTATAATATGACAGTCAGCCCTGGACAAATGTACCAATACCCCGGTTACTGAGTATAATATGACAGTAAGCCTGAGACAAATGTATCAATATCCTGGTTCCTGAGTATAATATGACAGTAAGCCCGGGACAAATGTACCAATACCCTGGATGCATTGAGCTGTGGGTGGAGCTCCATTCAGTACTTTTGGGATAAGTTCAGGAATGAGGGATGAGGTAGGGTGGTTGACTCATTTTCTTTTCACAAAACCAAAGTCTACATATACCTAGCCAACAGATGAAAGTTAAAGCCTAATGAGGCTAAACGCAATGACCACTTTCAGATAATTTCATGTTAAAAAAAGGTGGTTTATCCTGAGGTAAAACAACAGGGTTGCAAATAGCGTAATACAGTTGCACACTAGTGTCATACTTTAGAATGCTTCTATACTGTAGACAGTATGATATATAGATGTTTCTGCAATGGAATTGCATATCAAAAGCATTGCTTTTTGAGTGGTAATCTCTAACCATCCCAAGGATCCAGCAGCACAAAGACTCCAGACAAAAAGAATTCACCCACAGATTACCCAGCAGTCACTTCACGTCTCTGCGTTATGTGAAGTTGACTCAGAAGAAGCAGGAAAAATTCCACAGTACAGCGTCAACACGGATTTCAGTCAGGGTTTACTGTGAGGGCATTCATCTTCTGATCTATGGACTCCACTCTACTGGCTGTAAATTTAAAACCAAGAGTAGAAAGAGCTGCCAGGAGAAAAAAGCCAATACTAGCGATTAATGCTACTGTTCTTATTTTATCATTTACTGACATTTATTGATTTTTTTTGGCACAGTAAAATATGTCCCCACAACTGAACACAAGCCACACTGGATAATTGATCTCCTGGATAAAGAGCATTACAAATATTACAGGTGACACTTGGTTGAAAGTCCTGCTAGATACTGTCCTGAAGTGTCCCAGCTGTGTCATGTGGCATCCCTAAAGATGCAAATTGCAAATATGCATATTGGTCAGGGTGGTCAGTGGTCAGATTCAAATTCTGGTCACAATTAGCCTGTAGCTTAGCAGGTTCTTTCTTACTTATCTGGTTGGCCTAGCTTGAGCCCAACATTTTCAACAAACTTCTCTCCAACCATCTCTTAGGCTTTCTCCAAAATTTCCTTTGTCCTTTCTTTTCAAACTTTCTCAGGTGTTCTCATACATTTCCCAGCAAACAACTCACCAGTTTTCTTTTAATCTTCTCTTTTTCTTCTTTGTTTCCTTCACCTCCCTCTAATTTCTTAAAACAATTCCTTCAAACCTCTCCTCAAATTTCTTTCAGGTGCTCTCCCGCAATTTCCCCTCAAACATCTTCCATACTTTGACCTCAAACATGTCCCAAAATGTCCTTCAACCATCTCCCCAAATCTTTACCCTAATCTTTCCTCAACCTCTTCCAGAAACGTTTGATAGTCTTTACCCCAAACTTTCCATGACCTTATCCCCAGTTTTTCTTCAGTCTTCACCCCAAACTTTTCTCAACCTCCTCCCCAAACTATAGTTGATCTTAATCCCAATCTTCTCCCCAAATTTTGTTCAGTATTTACCCTAAACGTTCCTTGACCTCCTTTCCCAAACGTTTGTTAATCTTTAGTCCAAGCTTTCCTCAACCATCTCCACAAATTGTCTTGTTTTTGCCCCAACCTTTGCCTCCTCCCCAGATTTTGTTAGTTTTTACCCCAAACATTCCTCAACATTTTACCCAAATTTTCTTCAGTCTTTACTCAAGACTTTCCTCAACCTCCTCCCCCCCAAAAAAAATAGTCTTTACCTTAAACTTTCCTGAATTTTTTTTCATAATTTTCCTCAGTCTTTACCCCAAACTTTCCTCAACCTTCTCCTCAAATGTTCTTCAGTATTTATCTTAAACTTTCCTCAACCTTCTTCCCAGATTTTGTTAGTTTTTACCCCAAACTTCCCTCAACCTCCTTCCCAAACTTCTGTTAGTCTTTATCCCAAACTTCCCGCAACCTCCTCCCCAAACTTTTGTTAATCTTTAGTCCAAATTTTCCTCAACCATCTCCCTAAATTTTCTTGCTTTTGCCCCAACCTTTCCTCATTTTCCTCCCCAGATTTTGTTAGTGTTTACCCCAAAATTTCCTTAACATTCTACACAAATTGTCTTCAGTCTTTACTCAACACTTTCCTCAACCCCCCCCCAAAACATATTAGTCTTTATCCCAAAGTTTCCTCAACCTTCTTCCCAGATTTTGTTAGTTTTTACCCCAAACTTTCCTCAACATTCTACCCAAATGTTCCTCAGTCTTTACCCCAAACTTTCCTCAACCTTCTCCCCAAATGTTCTTCAATACTTATCCCAACCTCTCCCCAACCTTGTACCCCAAACTTTCTTTAGTCTTGACCCCAAACTTTCCTTAACCTTCTCTACACATTTTCTTTAGTCTGTACCTCAAACTTCCTTAACATTTTCCCTAGATTTTCTTTAGATTTACCAAAACCTTTCCTCAACCTTCTTCCCAAACTTCTCTCAGCATTTCTCCCAAATTTCCTGCAACATTCTACCCAAACATTCATCATCCCTCTTTTTAACTTTCTCTCTCTGTTCTTTTCTTCATACTTTCCTCAACTTTTATCCAGTTTTTCTCCAACTTCCTTCCTAAACAGCTTTTATTCTTCATTTTCCTCAAACTTCTTTCAACCTTTCCCAAAATTTCATTTAACTTTCTCAACTATGTTCCCTTAACCTTCCCTAAACCCCAAACATTCTCCAAACATTTTCTCAAATGTTTCTCAATATTCTCCCAATTAGCCATAGCATTTAACACCTTAGGCTTGGGTGTATGCAAGTTTCGGTAAAGAAAGTTTGCTTCCGAATATTCATGCTAAAATTCTTTGTGAAAACCAGCCCTGTTTTCTTTTCTTATAAAGTCGCAACCACAAGACAGTATTTGCTGTTGTCATTCACGCCTTTATCTGCTTGCACAGTGTGAAAATGCATACAAGCACCCTTTACCCTAGAAGTCTACAGTCTACAGTTCTTTATACTATTTAAAGATATGGAACTGAATTATGTTCGTATTTGTTGTATATGCTGCTTTGACATTAAGTCCTAGTCTCAGTCCTAGTCTTAGTCATTTTTATTTGTTTCATGGTCAAAAAATGACCAGAAATAGACACGGAACAACTACATTTCCTTGAATGTAAAATACTAAGTCTTTGTTTCTTTGCTATCTGACTTTCAATTCACTACCAGTACCCAGCATCCCCTCTCACCACTGCACACAAATAGAGAGAATATGAGGACACAACTGGTCTGACGCTTACTGGAAGGGAAGGATGTCATAATACGGCTAGGCGATTGCACTCGGTGGAGTCATGTATGAGTACCTGATCTACCAAGAAAGGGAAAATGGAAGGAAAATGGGGCAAGATTGAAAAGAATTACTTACAGACAATTACTCTGCAGAAGAAGGGCAAAGATAATAGAGTTCTTGCACGTCTTTTGAGAAGGTTGACATGTAAGGGTGAAAGTCTGCAAGTATGTTGAAGAGTATGCTCGTGGTTTTAGTGTGTATTAGAGGCACCAAGACACTCTGACTGCATTGCATTTTTGCCTACAGGCAGACTCTCACCTTCACGAGGTCAGAAAAAGAGCATACCGGAAAGAGCAGCTGCTGGAGTTCACATGACGGAGGAAGGACAATGCTCCATATAACATCAGCACCACACACAGACATGAATATCTGAAGCTTAGGGTACTCAACAAGCCTTCAAACAATGTAAATGACCAACATCTGCAACGTTTTAATGTATGGTTCATGTGGAGCACATTCCACAATTTCAAAAGAAACCCACCCCAAACTCCTCTCAGACTTTCTCCAAGATTTCCTGCAACCTTTTCCCTGAACTTCTTTTAGCTGTTCTCTTAAATGTCCCTTAACTGCTGTCCCTTAAATGCTTGTCCAAAGTTTTGGTTTGGCTTTGTTTTGTTGTATTTGGTTGATTTGGTTTATTTTAGGTTTGGATAACGTTTGGTTTGTTGCGTTGCTTATGGTTTGGTTTGCGTTTGGATTGGTTTGGTTGCATTGGGTCGGTTATGGTTTGGTTTGGGTTTGGATTGGTTTGGTTGCATTGGGTTGGTTATGGTTTGGTTTGGGTTTGGATTGGTTTGGTTGCATTAGGTTGGTTATGGTTTGGTTTGTGTTTGGATTGGTTTGGTTGCATTGGGTCGGTTATGGTTTGGTTTGGGTTTGATTATGTTTGGTTTTAGTTGGGTTTGGTTACATTTGGTTTGTTGTGTTGGTTATGGTTTGGTTTGGGTTTCGATTGGTTTAGTTGCATTGGTTATTGTTTGGTTTGGATTTGTTTTGGTTGCATTGGGTTGGTTACGGTTTGGTTTAATCACGTTGGTTATGGTTTGGTTTGGATTTCGATTAGTTTAGTTGCATTGGGTTGGTTATGGTTTGGCTTGGATTTCGATTGGTTTTGTTGCGTTGGGTTGGTTACATTTTGGTTTGGGTTTTGATTGGTTATGGTTTGGTTTGGTTTGGTCGCATTGGTTATGGTTTGGTTTGGGTTTTGATTGGTTTTGTTGCGTTGGGTTGGTTACATTTTGGTTTGGGTTTGGATTGGTTATGGTTTGGTTTGGTTTGGTCGCATTGGTTATGGTTTGGTTTGGGTTTTGATTGATTTGGTAGAGTTGGGTTGAAAACCAAACCAAACCAAGCCAAACCAAACCAAACCAAACCAAACCAAAGCAACCAAACCAAACCTTACCAGAACCAACCAAGACCAAGCGTAATCCAAACCTAAACTAAATTAAACCAAATCCATTAAACCAAAATGTTTGCAAACCCGATTATCTGATGCAGACCAGAGTAAACTAACTGTGGGGTTTTATTCAGCACCAGGGTTGGGAACCACTGGGCCAGCATCCAGATACACCACATCCTTGGCAGTAGTACATTTACTATCTCTGTGTTATGGATCCAGCAGAGGGAAAACATCTGTTTTGTGATGTTCTTCAGGAACATATGGTGAACCAGTTGAAGATGCTGTCATGCTGTAGGGTGATGGTGCAGTGTGTGGGGTACTCGAGACAAACACACACACACATATAAACACACACTCTGCACAGGCCTGCTCTTCATTAACAGGTTGGATTCCCAGAACTGCAATGGACCCTTTCCTGCCCCTCCACCCCTCCACCCACCCCTTCCCCCCTACTGCCATCTATCCCTGCATACTCACAGGACTGGGAATGTTGGAATTTTTCCCCAACTGGTGATGGAATACATTAACCTCTGGTGCTGTTAGTCTGGAGCCCAGGGGAGCACTCAGAGGAGGACTGAGGGAAAAGTTTTGGGGGTGAGTGTTCAGGGAGGTTTCAGCAGAAGGTTGATGGACATTTGATGAAAACCTTGAGGGAAGTTGAAGGAGAAAGATAAGGAAAGCTTTGGGGGAAGGAAGAGGGACATTAGCGGAGATGGCTGAGAGACACTGAAGAAAAGATCTAAAAGATCTAAAGAATGGTTGGAGGGGCAACTTGTGAAGAATGAAGGATGTTTGGGGAGAAGATAAGGAGAAGTTTTGGTATTTGAGATTTGAAAGTAGTTGGAAGAAGAAGATAAAGGGAAGTTTGGAGACAATGTGAATGGACGTTTGGGTGAAAGGTTGAAGGACATTTGATAGAAACTTATTTTGGTAGAATTTGTGAAGAAATTTGGGGTAGATTTGGGTAGGTTTTTAGATATTCGAAGTAAAGTTAAAAAAAATAGTTTGAGGACAAAGACTGAGACACTTCAGGAGGAGGTGATGAAAAGTTTTGGTAGATGGTTGAAGGAAATTTGGGAACAATATTCAGAGACGTTTGGAGAGTAGTCTAAGGTAAATGTACAGAAGTTTTGGAAATATACTTAGAGAAATTTAAGAAAATTGGTGAGGAAACTATGGGGAGATAATTGGGGAAGACTTGTGAGATGGCTGAGGAGAGATTTGAAGAAAACTTAAAAAGGCAAAATAATTATATGAGAAGTTAAACATTTGGGGAGAAATTTGAAGAAAGTTTGTGAGAAACGCTTTGGAACAACTGAAGCAAATATCGATGGAAATTTCAAGAAAAGGCAGAGAGACCTTTGAGGAAAAGGTTTGGAAAAATAGGGGGAAGATTATTAAGGGAAGTTTGAGAAGAAAGGTTTGGTAAATGCCTCTGAAACATTTGTAGCAAAGCTTGAGAGAAGTTTGTAAAATGTCTGAGAGATGTTAGTGATGAAAGTTAAGGACAACTTTAACCCTTGTGTGGTGTTCGGGTCGTTTTCACTTTTCATCAAATGATACTAAAAAAATATTTTTTCTAACTCAAACTCATTGGCTCATTTTTTGTGAAAAACATATATCAAAACACATTTTCGATAAACACACACTGTACACCCCCCCCATAACCATTTATATTACATACAGTATGTTTGGCCAAGGGCTAATAAACATTGCTTCATTTGTAAATTTGAAACTAAACTAATTTTCTACTCATATCTTGAGTTTAATTCATTTTCTTTTACATTTTATTAAAAAACTAATAAAAAAAAGAGTAGCACTTTTTGAAAGAAATGTAACATAAGAAAGGTAAAGGGCAAATATTAACCATGTAAGCTGTTTATGTTGCTTGCAATTTAGGTGAAGCGAGCATGTGTAAAGCATTTTAATGTAGAATTGCTTAATTTTGCTGAATTAAATACAAGTAACAAAGTAAACGAGTAACAAAAATATGAACACCACACAAGGGTTAAGGAAAAAAGAGGTTTGAGAGATGTTTAAGGATCAAGATTAGGAAAAGTTTGGGGGGGATGGTTGAGAGGAATTTAGAGGAATTTTGGAAATATTTGGAAAAATAGGTTTGAGGAGATGGTAGAGGAAAGTTTTTGGAGATAATTGGGGAAAACTTGAGAGATGTCTAAGGAGAGATTTTAGAGAAATGGAGGGAAAAGACCTGGAGATGTTTAACCCTTGTGTGGTGTTCATGTTTTTGTTACTCGTTTTCTTTGTTACCTGTATTTAATTCAGCAAAATTAAGCAATTTTACATTAAAATGCTTTACACATGCTCGCTTCACCTAAATTGCAAGCAATATAAACAGCTTACATGGTTAATATTTGCCCTTTACCTTTCTTATGTTACATTTCTTTCAAAAGGTGCTACTCTTTTTTTTATTATTATTTTTTTAATAAAATGTAAAAGAAAATGAATTAAACTCAAGATATGAGTAGAAAATTGGTTTAGTTTCAATTTTACAAATGAAGCAATGTTTATTAGCCCTTGGCCAAACATACTGTATGTAATATAAATGTGTGTGTGTGGGGGGGGGGGGGGTGTACAGTGTGTGTTTATTGAAAATGTGTTTTGATATATGTTTTTCACAAAAAATGAGCCAATGCCAATGAGTTTGAGTTAGAAAAAAATATTTTTTTAGTATCATTTGATGAAAAATGAAAACGGGTCCCATAGACCCGAACACCACACAAGGGTTAAGGGGAAGATTAGAATTTGGGAACAAGATTGAGGGAGTTATGGGAAGGACATTTTTGAAAAAGCTTCTGAGACAATTGCAGCAACTGTGTTGAGGGAGATTTACTGAGATGGTTAAGGGCAGTTTAGTGAGACGCCTGAAGGACATTTGGATAAAAGGCTAAGCTAACTTTGAGCAAAAGATTGAGGGACATAGGTGGAGTATAGGGGGTGGAAATGGGTCGAGTGCTCAGCTGGATGTATCTAGACGTTCGGGTCTGGCCTCCACCGTAAATCACTGACAGCTGGACATACCTCGACATCCTCCAGCCTGCCTGTTAGGAAGCAACCAGCAACCCCTACCCAGCCTCCAGTCTCACCGGGGAGATGAAACACAACCCCTCCTCCCTTTAGGAGCCACTGCTAGCATATGGTTCCCCTACATTCCTAACATGTTAATCATTCTTTGCTTTGCTGTTGAATTTATAGCATTTCGAGCAAGACTATGACTGGGAGAGTTAAGCATTGCCAGACATCCTTAATGGAGGTGATATCCTGAGGTGATGAAGGGCCGTTTGTTTCTGAAGGGCCTTGTCTGTTATTAAGTCTGAGGCAAACTTTGTCATTTGCTTCATTGTTTGGTATAGTAACGTCTCTTCTGCGTCTGAGAAATCCCTTTATTTCAATGAATAAAACATGTAGGCATTGCTTTATTCTGTATTTATGGTTTCACAGGCTCAGCTGGTGAATCTGGAAAGCATTTATACTGTATGTGTGATGTGGGATAGAGATGTTTGAAAAAATATCTGATTGAAATGCAATATATCATAAAGGCTTGCCTTGCATTTATGGCAGTCAACCATAAATTACAATTCCAATTCAGAGATTTTTTAGATGGTTAAGGGAAGTTTATTGAGATAGTTGAACAACAGGACGTTCGGATAAACTAAACCAACGCCACTAAACCTAAACCAAACCAAATCAAATCAAAATGTTTGCTGATGCAAGCCAGAGTAAACACTACACTACACTATAATTTTAGTCCACTTTAATAACTTAGGTGAACACATAGGTTTGATCTGACCTCAATCAGACCAAACTATGAGGTGTAGTCCATAAGATTGAGCTAAATGGTAAACCAAGTAAACCAAAACCAAAGCAACCAATCCAAATCCAAAGCAAATCTACCAAACCAGAGCAATCTAAACCCAAACCAAACAATAAGCCATGCGATCAAGCCTTAACCAACCCAATGCAACCAATCCAATCCCAAACCAAACCAACCCAAACCCAAGCCATAACCAACCCAATGCAACCAAACCAATCCAAACCCAGGCCATATCCAACACAATGCAACCAAACCAATCCAAACCCAAACCATATCCGACACAATGCAACCAAACCAATCCAAACCCAGGCCATATCCAACACAATGCAACCAAACCAATCCAAACCAAACCATAACCAACGCGACCAAACCAAACCATGACCAACTCAAAGCAACCAAACCAAACCATAACCGACACGACCTAACCATAACCAACCCAACTCTACAAACCAAGCAAAACCCAAATCATAACCAATGCAACCAAACCATAAACAACCCAAAGCAACCAAACAAATCCACCAATTGGATTGGATTGGGTTTGAATAGGATTGGTTGCTTTGGTTTAGTTTGGTTTTAATCTGATTTTAGTGGACTAAAAATCCAGGTGTAGTGTTTACTCTCCTCTCCATTTAAATGCCTGATTAAAGGGCCTATTACGTTTTTTGAGAGCTCGGCGCTGATTTGCGAGGGTGGGGGCGGGGCATTGAATAGCATTAAAATGGGTACATGGTTCCAGGGTATATGGTTCAAGGATCAGTAGGGTTGTAATGGTTCATCAGTAATGTTTTTTTATTGGTTTTGTGTGAATTACATCCAATACAGTAATTCAAAAGCAATTCACCATATTGAAAGGTAAAAAGATGCCATGCTATGCTAAAAAAATAAGAAATTAAACGCTAGTTTTACACCAAGGTGCTTCTTTAAGACGCAGAATGAAACACCTCCATGCTCTGTGTTCTAATCCAGCGCTAAATGCTAATAGTACATTGCTGCTATCTGAGATGAGCCAAGAGCAGCTTGGGACAGACAGCATGGTGTAATATAACTGGCAAGAGGAGCAGGAGGAACTGGCGAGGCAAATGGCGATGGGCAGGGGCGCATGCCAGACGTTATGCAATCAGCAGCGGCCCTGTTAAAGGTAGCGTTAGTGATCTGTAGAGTGTGGTTCTACTTGGCTGGTGTTTGTGGTCGGTAGTGACGGTGCCGGGCGGTTCTGGGAGGACGCAGAGCTGGACGCAGAGCTCGCTGGTGTTGCAGAGGGAGTGTGGAACGTACATGTGAACCTGAGGAAGCAGAACAGATCCCCTAACGCAGGCTGTTTCCTGATCTGGTCTGGCACTGTTGAATTGTGACACTGTTGAGTCCAATATATCACAGCAGACTAAAAAACAGCTTCTGTCTGGAGGACGTCCACACCAATGCGTTTGGCGTAGCTGCCTGGACGTTCCACAGTTTGTTACTATGTACAAAACATACTGTAGGCTTTTCGAAATGGGAACACTGTGGAAAGAGGCTGTAGCATTTATTTACAATGCTACAGATACAGGGGTTGGACAATGAAACTGAAACACCTGTCATTTTAGTGTGAGATTTTAGGTTTTATGGCTAAATTGGAGCAGTCTGGTGTCTAATCTTCATTAATTGCACATTATTGCACCAGTAAGAGCTGTAAGAGTGTGAAGGTTCAATTAGCAGGGTAAGAGCACAGTTTTGCTCAAAATACAGTATTGCAATGCACGCAACATTATGGGTGACATACCAGAGTTCAAAAGAGGACAAATTGTTGGTGCACGTCTTGCTGGAGCATCTGTGACCAAGACAGCAAGTCTTTGTGATGCATCAAGAGCCACGGTATCCAGGGTAATGTCAGCAAGATACCACCAAGAAGGACCAATCACATCCAACAGGATTAACTGTGGACGCTGTAAGAGGAAGCTGTCTGAAAGGGATGTTCGGGTGCTAACCAGGATTGTATCCAAAAAACATAAAACCACGGCTGATCAAATCACGACAGAATTCAATGTGCACCTCAACTCTCCTGTTTCCACCAGAACTGTCCGTCACCACAATAAATTATTGTGGACTAAATCCAGGTGTTTCAGTTCCATTGTCCAACCCCTGTATATTATCATTTAATTGCATGAATTCCACCTGTTGCTAAGAAATATCTTTATAATATTCATGCATTTCCGCTGAATTAATTTATGCAATCTCTTATCCTATCCTACCTATTCGTTCATGCTCATCAGTCGACATATTGTGACTTAAGTTCAAGATCTCAGCTCAGGGAGAACTAGCTAAAGGTTCTGCGTGTATAAACCGTGTATCTATAAAACTATCTGTGCACTTTCAAAGCTCTCAGTGCCTCGTTTTAAACATAAGGGTCCTCCAAATTCTACCAATGGAGTGTGGAGCTACTTTGAGTTTGCATTGGATTGATTATGGTTTGGATTGGTTTGGTTGCGTTGGGTTGGTTTTGGTTTGGTTTGGGTTTGGTTGCGTTGGATTGATTATGGTTTTGTTTGGGTTTGGATTGGATTGGATTGGATTGGATTGGATTGGATTGGTTTGGTTGGGTTGGTTATGGTTTGGTTTGATTTTGGATTGGTTGCTTTGGGTTGAGTTGGTTTGTTCACTTAATTTAACACTTAGATCAATCTACCAATAAAGTGTGGAGCTACTTTGGGGTTGTTCATGGTGTAAAAATAGCCATTTATTTGCATGGGCAACTATATGCCCCTATTACTATCATTGTAAGTCTGTTGGAAGCTTTGGCTAAAAGTGCTATATTTGTGAATGCTAGGGGTTTTACTACAACCCAAAGTCCATTTTACACCAGATTTCTCCTTTAATAAAGACTATATTGTCTAACCAAGACATTACAAAAAGTTATCCGAATCCACATTTGCCCAATCCCCAAGTTGCTAGGCCAATAAACCATCCCTCTCACTAGGAATTCACCCATCGTCCTATCACATACAATGTTCCCAACTAGAGCTAGGCAATATGATGATATTTTATGCATCGTGACACATTTTCTTCGCATACAGACAATATGAATTTCATTATATATTTAATTATAGAGAGCTTTAAAAAACATGTTAGACTAGATGATGTGCAGAAAAACTGTACTAAAATTCTATGTACTATGCATGAAAGAGTATCTGAATAGCAGTCAAAATTATATTGTATGGACCAAAATTAAGAAATATATTCTGATATATTCTTTGACCATATTGTCAAGCCCTAGCTTCCTCCAAAACATATACAGTCAGACTCCGCCTCTTTTCCAACTGCCAACAATGCAGCATTACTCTGTAGCCAAAGCAGTTGGAGGAGAGTGCCGGACCCCAGCTCTGATACTTTAGCTAACAGATGCTAGTGCCAGCCAACCAGCCATCAGCCAATAGTGCTCTCTCAGACTCTGGCTGCTGATGGACTCACAATCCTTGGGCCACAGCATCAGTGTCTTAGTCTGCTGTTTATACTGTGCCCAAATTTCCCAATGAATGGACCAAGAGAAATGCTCTAAAATTAAATTGCTGTACCCAGACTTCTACTGAAAATTAAGAAGTTTGTTTCCATCTTCTACAAAGTAACTACGTCGCAGATACGAGTTATTTGCGTGACAGTGACGATCACGATGTTCAGCCCTCCCCTACATCAAGCACTTAGCAGGATGATGAACTGCTGAAACGTATGTAATATTTAACAGGCTGGGAACGGACCTCTCAAAACAACGGCCGGTTCTGGAGAGTGGTCGCTTCGTGAAGATGCCTTCATGAATAAACCACCAATCTACTTCTGCACTAAGATCTCTGTACTGCAAAGCCTGACTCAAACCAGAAATATATTATATATATATATATATATATATATATATATATATATATATATATATATATATATATATATACGTATATATATATATTCCACATGAACTTCAAGTCATCTACAAGTCATTTTTTTACAGCTGTGTACAAGCGAGGAGCATGCAAAACACGTGCAGCAAATGGACCAATGAGAAAGCAGCAATCCACTACTCCTCACTATTTTTTCCTGTGTGGGTGGGACAATACTAAAATATGTAAATTAGCTGGTTTGCATTCTCATCATGTTAATATGACAGCTCTGCATAAACACTGAATGAGACGTAGATGAGATACCAATGTGAACTGATTAGAATCGAAAGTACTAACCTCTAGTACAAAGGATGTCTATCTGTCTGTCTGTCTATCTGTCTGTCTGTCTTTCCGCCAGTCAATAAATCCATCTATTTATATATCTATCTAACCAGCCACATATCTATCTGCTGTTCATCTATCTATCTATCTATCTATCTATCTATCTATCTATCTATCTATCTATCTATCTATCTATCTATCTATCTATCTGCCTGTCTGTCTGTCTGTCTACCTACCTACCTACCTGTCTGTTTGTCTGGCTACCTATCTACCTACCTATCTTTGTTACTAATTATCTAGTTATCTATCTACCTAGCTGTCTGTGTGTCTATCTACCTACTTATCTATCAATCTAGTTATCTATCTAGCTGTCTGTCTATCTATCTATCTATCTATCTATCTATCTATCTATCTATCTATCTATCTATCTATCTATCTATCTATCTATCTACCTATCTACCTACCTACCTTTGTAGCTAATTATCTAGTTCTCTATCTACCTAGCTGTCTGTATATCTATCTACCTATCTATCTATCCAGCTGTATGTCTGTCTCTCTATCTGTCTAACTATGTATCTATCTATCTAGCTGCCTGTCTACCTACCTACCTACCTACCTACCTATCTATCTATCTGTCTGTCTGTCTGTCTACCTATCTACCAACCTACCTATCTATGTAACTAATTATCTAGTAATATATCTACCTAGCTGTATGTGTATCTACCTACTTATCTATCTAGTTATCTATCTAGCTGTCTGTCTACCTACCTACCTATTGACCTATCTGTCTATGTATCTAGTTATCTATCTATCTAGCTGTCTTTCTGTCTACCTATCGACCTATGTATCCAGTTATCTACTAATCTATCTGTCTGTCTGTCTAAACTTTCTGCTGTGGAACTTGAAGGCCATTTCAATTACGTCATTTAACATTTGCTGCCCCCAGAGATCTCCACACCATCCTCCATATAACACCCATGCAACCACCACAACCAGTTCACAACCTACCCTAACTCCAGCAGGAGTACTTTACTATACTCTCACACTCACACATACACTCACACACACACACACACACACACACACACACACACACACACACACACACTGCCCCAGCCTTACCAGCCATCCAGCTCCAGCTCCAGTAGAGACTGGGTCTTCTCCGAGTTGCACTGCAAACACCACATATCTGCCTGGAGAACGACACTCACAGAGACTGCACACACTGACCCACCATCAGCCCAGCCTGCGGCCGCCCAGCCCTGCTCCACCCCGGCGGCCTGGAACAGCAGCCCAGTAACTCCAGCAATCCATCGCCTCTCTCTCTCCCTCTCTCTTTCTCTCTCTCTCTCTCTCTGTCTGTCCTGCTCCCTCGCTCGCTCCCTCGCTCACTGAGAACTGGCCCACAGCTCTCGAGGAGTGAGTGTGAAGGGAAGGGGGGTGGGAGCTCGGGAAGAGGAAAGAAAAAAAAGGGGGTGTGTGCTGTGTGTGAATGGAAGGACAGAGAGAGAGAGAGAGAGAGAGGGAGGGAGAGAGGGAAGGGAACAGGACTGTAATGCCAAGGGAAGGAAAGAAAGAAGGAAGGATGGATGAAGAAAAAGAGAGTGTGGTACAGAAAGAGAAGGAGAGAGAGAAATAATGACAGGAGAGGTCAGGTGAAAGAAAGAGAGAGAGAGAGAGCAATAGAGAAAGAGGGAAGGAGATGGTAATGTCAAGGGAAGGAAATAAGGAAGGATGGAAGAAAGAGAGTGTTTTGTACAGAAAGAGAGCAAGAGAGAGAGAGAGAGAGAGAGAGAGAGACAGACTGCAGGACGATTCTGCTGGCTCTCTTCAAAGACAGCAGAGGAATGTTAGTGTGGGTCGGCAAGTGGGGGGACGCACCTCTATAAATAGAGCCCTCGGCACATGGAGAGAGAGAGAGGGAGAGAGCGCGCGCGAGAGAGAGAGAGAGCTATACAATATATATGGGCAAAAGTATTGGGACACAACAGCTCATTCATTGTTTCGTCCAAAATAGAAAGCATTAAAAAAGACTTTATTCTGTCTTAGTTGGAAAAAACTGTCTCTACTGTCCAGAGAAGCCCTTTTTACTAGATTTTGAAGAATTGCTGAAAAGATCTGATTGCATTCCATGTCAAAAGCATTAGTAAGATGAGCATATTGAACGATCACCCCCAACTCATTCCCAATATGTCCCAAAAGCATTGGATGGAGCACCATCATTCCAGAGAACACATCTCCACTGCATTGGGGACACTCTTTCAGTGAGCAGTGGTGCCCTACATTAGTCCTCCTGTTAGTGTCAACACCATTGGCAGACGGCTGCACAATTTAGGACTGCATGCACCTAGATCATAATGCCATCTGCCCATCTGCCACATCAACACATCAATGTCACCAGCCATTGCAATGGTTTTGTGCCAGACAGAATTATCTTCAGTGATGAAGTGTAGAAGAAGCACAAAGATGAACACATCTTGAAGGTCTAGATCACATTTGGTCTTCATTACAGGCACTTTGACAGCCCAATGTTACGTTAATTAAGTCCTGCAACCAATGGCCCAATCTATTCTGAATGTACACTCTGGTGCACTATTCCAACAGGACAATGTTTGTCCACATACTTCTGCCAACTAAACAGCTTGCCTTATAGACACAGGTGCTATGTCATGGCCATATGCATCACCAGATGCAGAGAGAGAGAAAGAGAGAGAAAGAGAGAAAGAGAGAGAAAGAGAGAAAAAGAGATAGTAATGTCAATAGAAGAAAGGATTTTTTACAGAAAGAGTGAGAGAAAGAATGACAGGAGAGGTGGGGTGAAATACATAATGAGATAGAGAGAAAGAGAAAAAAGATGAAGGGAATGGGAGGAGAAAGAGAAAGAGAAAGTAAAAGTATTGTACAGAAAGAGAGGGTAATACAGAGAGTCAATAAATATGACAAATAGTTTCCCAGGAAGGGTGGATGGAAGAAGAAAGAGGAAAGAGAGTGTTGTAAAGAAAGACAGAGAGAGAGAGAGAGAGAGAGAGAGAGAGAGAGAGAGAGAGAGAGGAGGGGATGGTAATGTGAAGAAAATAACAGATTGAAGAAAAAAGGAAAAGTATTGTAGAGAGAAAGAGAGAAAGAATGAAAGGAGAGGTGGTGTGAAAGAGATAGATAACGAGAGAGAGAGAGAGAGAGAGAGAGAGAGGTATGGCATGACCAAATAAGCTGAAGGAAATGTGTGAGAATATTGGATCTGATGGATTATCCCAGGACTCCATTAAGAACCTCTACAACTCCATGCCACTAATGAATGACACACTACTTCTGCATGTGTAGCTCAATATATATAATAAAATACTTTATTCTTTATTGCTTCTGATAACTTTTATCTTCCTCTAGAACAGCACTGCAATCTGACACTTCCCTCTGGCTCCATGCTGGCCTGTATTCCAGCAGAACTGAGTAACCCTCAACTCAAGCTCTGCTCTGTTCTTCTCCTCTGTTTGTTTATGAGTCACACCAAACACTCCACTGCTGTTTAGACTACACACTCTCTCTCTGAGAAGGACACACACTCTGCGACACACTCCGCCTCCAAACCGGCAGAGCTCTCCCAGCGTTTGACCCTCTTTATGATGGATCTTCACCAGAACCCCGGTGGTCACGCAGGAGCTCCAGTCCAGGCGGCTAATGGCTGAACTGGAGACTACAATGGACTGCCAGTGGTGGACTCAAGAGGGGGCAGGGGCCAAGCTAACAGAAAACATTATAATAATGTTTATTAATATTTGATAGCAAACGCTATCAGAACGTTTTATTATTTTTTTCCTGTTTTCTCGCCAATTTACACGGCCAACTACCCAACCCACTCATTAGCACTAGTGATGCCCCAACACCAGGAGGGTGAAGACTAGCACACGCCTCCTCTGATATATGTGAAGTCAGACTCCACCTCTTTTTGAACTGCTGATGATGCAGCATTGCTCGGAGGAAAGCGCAGCGACTGGGTTCTGATACATCAGCTCACAGATGCAGCCTTGTGCTGATCCACATCACCCTTTGGAGTGATGAGGGGAAAGAGCGCCATCTACTGTACCCACCCAGAGAGAGAGAGAGCAAGACCAATTGTGCTCTCTCAGGTCTCCGGTAGCCAACGGCAAGCTACATGAACGGGATTCGAACCAGCGATCTCCTGATTACAGTGGCAGCTCTTAGCCTCTTTAAAAAAAAAAAAAAAAACGTCTCACATGACATTCATTCATACTAGAGACCACAACTAGACTGTTTAAAATGAATTTAAAAACGATGGAATGAGACCTTTAAAAAAACGTATTCTCCTCCATAAACTTTTTTTACATCAAATTCATTCATTTACGTTTTCAGTTTTAGCCACGCCCCCTTTGTACTGATTGTACAGGACCCATGCCGTGCAGTAGGTGCCCTTCAAACTGCCTCCAGTCCACCACTGGCCCCAGCATTGACAGAGGGTTCTAGAAGACGGAGGGATGGGGTGTTTGAAGTGTGTAACCAGCCTAAATGCCCCAGAACCAGAACCGGGAGAGGGGGGTGGCTGGTGAATAATGGTGGTTGGGTGGTTGGGGCGACAGAAAAGGTGGAAAATAATTCCCAGATGGCCACAAGCTTCTTTTTTTCTTCTTTTTTTTTTTTTTTTTTACAAGGGCACCTCAGACCCGAACTGGTGGCGTCCTCTAATTAGCAGGCTGGACGCTGGTCTCCCTGCGAGGAAACTGATTGCTTCCTTTGGCCCGGCTGGATCTGAAACTTCAAACGACAGATTGCCGAAGGGAAAATGCATATGTGTGTGTTTCTGTGAGAGTGTGTGTTTGCAAACATCTGCCAGTTTAAGCTTTTTGGGATGATACGGATGACACTGACCGTGATGCTCTGGCAGGATGGTACAGCTGTCCACTCTCACATTAGCATTTATAGGTGAAGTGATTCTTTCAAACTGAAGACAATGAGTGTCCACTCACCGTCCACCTAATGTCCACTTCATTACATTTATTGATCACTTTATTAGAGACACCCAATGACTGCCTGAAACACGGATGCTGTTGTTCTATCGACTCCCATTCTATAGAAATAAAGACATTATCGAAAATTGTTCGCTGGCACTATGATCAGGAGATCGCCGGTTTGAATCCTGGTCTTGCAGCTTGCTCTCTCTGGGCCCTCTGTTTTGAGTGTGCCTCTGAAAAATCTCAGTTTGAAGGGTCTTGTAGCCTCAACAGTTCACCCTCAAGCCTAACAGGAATCGTGAAATCCTATCCCTAGGCCAAGGCATGGAATGGGAATGGGATTGAGCCCAAGTGTAATGTTTTACCACTAAAGGTGCAGTTATTATTATTATTACCAAATATACAATATAATTTCCACCAATATATAGTACCAGAACTTATTGTTGCTAATTCCTGCTGACAAAGCGAACCAATCAGGATGCTCCCTATGACATTTTCTCACTACATCTGTTACTTAATCACTTTATCTTGTTTAATCACTCCAATAAAACTTTTTTTTTGGTATATTGTAAATGATATGTGGGTGTCAGGGTCCTATATTAAAATGTAGGATAACACCGGAAGTCCCGGGAGAGGTGAGATGTCTGCATAAGCTAGATTTGCCCTTGAGTGAAAACTGTGTAAATTTACTTTTTACACAGATTTTGCTTGAACTAATGTTTCAGCAGATCAAGCACATTTTATCCTGAGGCTCGAGGAAGATTTAGACAGAATTACTTGGACTGAACCCAACTTAGGCCCCTTTTCCCAGGGTTACATGTGTGGTACAGGATTATGCAGCGCTGCAGAGCCTTAAATCACAGGACTCGCCTAGCTGTTAATGCATGCTGTCCAAAGCTCAACATACGTCTGACTAATGAGATTTCCATTCACTCTAAAACACGACGAGCTGAAAAACTCCGCCGAAATTTACTGTACAGCTTTTATCTGATGCCAGTTCTGCTCTCCTTCCCGTAACAGGGCACGCCGAAACGTTCAGAACCTGCTGATGATTACTTCATTCACTATAACCCAAAGCAAAGTCCTAACAATGGAACAATGCATTTCTACTCATACGTTTGATTATCTTCATGTTCCTGTTAGAAGCACAGATTGATTTCTGATTTAATTTGCTGTGTTTGGGGAACCAAAGAGCGTGAGCTCAATATAAGCGGTGAGTATCAGAGGAAATCACATTAATACCAGGAGTCAGTGTGAGTCATTGGCTTTGTACTCTGTCTGACATGCTGTTTTAATAGCGTTTTGGGATCTCGTCATAATCACTGTTACAGCAATGAGTTATGAGGGCCAGCCAAGGGAATCAGGCCGTGACAATAAACTGCCGTCCCAGAGCGATATTTAGTGTGAGAACAAGCTAATATAAAAAGAAAGCTGCGTGATAAATCTTTTGCTAGTCATTTTTGTGACAGCAATCTCGCAAAACTAATATTCAAGAATTGCCAATATGCAAATTAGCCCTCCAGTTAATTACAATGCATTGCTGAACTGGGACTATTACATCCTTTCCTTCAATTCAGGGCACACTGAACAAGAAGTGCTAATGTTAATCTCTACCAGGGCCTCAAAGTGCATTCTGCATGTTATAGTAGTTTAAAATGCTATATTACATGATATATACAGCTTTCTGAAAATATTTTGGGATGAGGGATAAGTGGAGAAATTATTGGGGACAAGTTAGAGAGTTGGGGATGAGTTGTGGAGTTGAGGATTAGTTGGGGAGTTGATGATTTTGGGATTTGGGGAGGAGTTAAGAAGTTGGAGATGAGTTTGGGGAGTTTAGAATGAGTTAGGGAGTTGGGAATGAGTTTGGGCTATTTGAGGATGAGTTGTGGAGTTGAGAATGAGTTAGGGAGTTGGGAATGACTTGGGGATTTGAGGATGAATTGTGGAGTTGGGGATGAGATGGGGAGGAGTTGGGGAGTTAAGGATAAGTTGGAGATGAGTTGCAGAGTTGGGGATGAGTTGAGGATTTGAAGAGGAGTTGGGAAGTTGAGGGTGAATTCGGAGATTTGGGGATGAGTTGGGGAGTTAATAATAAGTTGAGGGGTTTAGGATGAGTTGGGGAGTTGGGGATGTGTTAGGGAGTTGAGGAGTCAAGATAGGGGGAGGTCAAGATAAATTGGAGATGGAGATGGAAACAAGTTGGGGATTTGAGGATGAGTTGAGGAGGAGTTGGGGAGTTGGAAATGAATTGGGGAGTTCGGGGATGAGTTGAAAGGCTGGGGATGAGTTAAAAGGCTAGGGATGAGTTGTGGATTAGCTGCCAAGTTGGGAATGAGTTCTGGATTTAGGATGAGTTTAAGGAATTGGGGATGAGTTGACAAGTTGGGGATGAGTTTTGGGAGTTGGGGACAAGTTGACAAGTTGAGGATGATTTGGAGATTTGGGGATCTTGAGTTGACAAGTTAGGGATGAACTGACAAGGTGGGGATAGGTTGAAGATAATTTGTGGATAAGCTGATGAATTGGGGATGAGTTGGAGAGTTGGGGATGAGTTGGAGAGTTGGGGATAAGTTGGAAATGAGTTAGAGATGATTTGGGGGTGAGGTGGAGAGGTGATTATACGACATACTGACCTCCTTGTGCTCTCGTCCATTAACGCAATCAAATCGTTACATTACAGCAATATAGTATACATTTATTTCTGTGTACAGAAAGACAGCTACTCTAAAGAAATCAGGATAAACTCTTTTTAATACCGTAATGAACAAAATGCCACATAATTCATATGCCTAATTAGTTATTAAACAGAATAATATTAATAGTACAATACAGGACTAAAAAAGCTAGCTACGGATATTAAGACAAATTTTTTGTTTGCGTCATGCAACTGTAGGCGTATAGTACAGATATAATAACTTGTTCTGAACAGGCGCTCTCACATATGCTTGGCTTCTTCCGAGAAACGGTTCTGACAAGCCGTAGCTCAAATTGGAGTTTTGGCTCAAGCCTCAGGATAAAGTCATGGATGAGTCGTCCAACTGGACCCGTCGCCGAGTCTCTGAGCGCTCATAAAGACCTCGGCCTCGGCCCGGCACACGTGCCTGGAACCAACTAAACCCCAGAGCAGACGCATATTAAGCCCTCCATTACTCCTGCATCACTACAGCCTCGCTGCTACAGTCCTCTCAGAGCTGCAGCTCCACCATGAGCCTCAACTTCAGCAGGAATGCGAGTGGGGACGCTTCCAGCAGCTCACGCCGGGCCTCTACCCGCCTCTTGGCCTTACAAAAACAAAGAGGAGAAGAAAAATGAAATGAAGAAAGAGGGGGCCTCTCTCGCAGGGGAGGGCTGGATGTGTTAATGCAAACCAGCAGTCCAAAAAAACCCTTCCTGGCTCCGACAGGCCCGGGTTTACGCCGCTCCTCGGGCCAAGCGGAGGGGCCTAAATAGCCCCCGTCGCCCCGCTGATGTCATGGGCCGTTTCCCGCCTTCGGCGTTTGGCTTTTTCTGGAATTTTCTGGAATGCAGACACACTGAGACGCTCTGCGGAGGACGCACGACTCAAAACGAGAGTGAAACGCACGGCAGATCCGACTGGAAGCGATTAAGAACAATGATGTCATGGCTGGATACAACAGCATTCCTCAGAAAGAAAGGAAAAGGGGATGATGGAGCTTCCCTATGGAGTGAATTTTGTGACAAATGTTTTACGTAAAAAAAAGCAATCTGCAAATTTAAAAGAGAAAAAAATATATATAGCATATTGCACTTATTTTAAAATTATTTTAGTTTGAATTTTGCCAGTTTTAGCTTTTGTTCTTGTGTTTTTGTGAATTTTCAGTGGATTTTCTCTTAAAGACTTTTGCTTCTGGAATCTCTCCTTTGCTTCTGCTTCAGTTTTTTGCTTATAAATTTTGGCACAGTTTTCACGGGTGGGCGGAGCTTAAAAGAAGGCGTTCCCCTTGAATCTCCATTGGTCAGCTGGTTTTAGACTGACTGCTGGTACCCTGAACCCTCATCTGAGACTGGCCACGCCCCCAAAAGCGTTCTTCTAAACACTGGGAGTGAACAGGTTCCAGTGCACAGCCCCGTCCACCCTTGAAAATAGTGAAAAAACACTTAGAAGCAAAAAAACTATAAAGCAAAAGCAAACCAGAGATTCCAGAAGAAAAAGACTTTAACAGAAAAAAAAATAAATAAATCCACAGAAAATTCACAAAAACACAAAAATAAAAGCAAAGACTGGCAAAATGCAAACTGAAATAATTTTAAAACAACTGCAAAGTATATTTAAAAATGTATATTTGCTATATATTATTTCTCTTTTGAATTTGCAACACGCACTTTTTCCTTTTGATTCTTAAACATTTGATTGAGGATTCAATTTTTTTGTGTAAAACTTTTTACACAAATTCACTCCATACTTCCCGGACATTTTTGGGGCGGTAAAAGGCGCTTTTCCACCAAAAGAACTCTGTTCGGGCATAAGAATGAATGAATGAATGAAGTTCAACTTATATAGTGCCTTTCTAGAAACCCATGGGCGCTTTACAATTTACACGTTTTACACACAAGTAGATTATTACACATCAACACTTATCTATACTCCGGTGAGAAGCGGCAGCCAATAGCACATAGCGTACTCTTAACCGGAAACAACCGTCCACCTGGAGGACTGCATCGGGCACCACAGGATATAAGGCAAGGCAAGTTTATTCAAAATGCTTTAGAAATTATTCCCATTGTAAACGAATGTTCCTGGTTCCAGATTCTACATTTGTTGGTGGAAACCCAGCGAACGGTTCAACGTCGGTGGAAAAGCACCAACCCGGGAGTGTTTTCCAGTTTCGCTGTTTTTCTGCTGCAACTCGAACTGGAGCTGCTGGGTTCGTCCGGCCAGCAGGAAGTGACAGTAATTAGAGGATGTGCCTCTGATGGTGAACGGAAAGCTGGAACAGATGTGTTTGCTTCCAGGACCTTCAGGAGACAAATGAAGATCAAAGATCACAAAAACTCTGTCCACAACTTCCCCTCAGGCCGAGCATCGCATCTCAAACTAAATCACTTTCAGTCTTCACTCTGCAGCTCTAATGGAAGCACATGCTGAACAACTTTCTTTTAAATAAAAAGAACGCTTGAAAAATCCAATGTACTCTTTATAACTTTACCTCAAACTGTCAAAAAGGTAAAAAATGTACTGTGCAGGTCTATTTTTGCTCAACAAAAAGTACAAGGAGTACAAATGTACCCTCAAAGGCACAACATGATGCTCCAGGTCCAACTGTGCTCCTTAAAAAAGTAGGAAAAAACAACTGCAAATAATTTTAGTACAAATATGTACCTTATTTAACCCTTAGCATTGCACCTTGTGTTCTCAGCTTAATTACTCAGGAATACCTTCACACATACACATAATCCATATATGGTTAGAAAGGGCGGAGCTTACTCTTTCTAAAAAATAGTGATCACATCCCAGTGCGGTAAAGCTAAATCTACAAGAAACACATTGAGAAAAACACCTAAAAAAGTGAAGAGATCTCCTTCCCCAACCAATATTATTTACCTTTAGTGCTTCAAACATATTTATATGATGTTTCAAACCAAATAATAATATCAGTAAATAAAGACTCAAAAGTGTTTACAGAAAAAACAGTGTGACTAAACTACCTGCTTTACTCAAACTAAAGCTAGGTATGGTGTGCGCACTACTTTATATAGTTTTTTTTTATATATTTTACTTGCACATTTTTACTAAGTAGTTATTTTGCACTAAACATTTTTATTTATTTAGACTAAAAGGTTTACATTTTTGTAAATAGTTTTCTTTGTTTGTCCTGTGAGGTGTGATTATTGATTATCAAGATAAATAACTCCGCTTAATGCTGTTTCTCCATGTATTTTGTCAAAGTAATAATTAATAATCCATGTAATGAACTCAAGTCAATCAATCAATCAATATTCTTATACTTTCAACTCATAAACACTCTAGTCTGGAAAGATATTTTAGGTGTGAATATATTTAAAGTCTATTGATTCAAAAATAAGTAAAATATAACAATTCTGCTTCCTTTTATATTTTAAATGATTTTAAAATGTCTTCTGGAGTAAAAGAGATCAGGGCATGTGTCTGTCTGATATAATTACTGTGTTATAAGACCTGAGAAAGAGGAACTGAAAACAAAAACGAAGAAAAAATACACCAAAACAGCCTAGAGTTCAAAGGGTTAAGAGTACTATCCCAGTTATCAGAGAACGTAATAAGAACGTTTTTAACATTTTTTGAAAAGGTGTGAATGGTTTGCATCACACAAATGTTAACACTATAGAAATGTTTATAGTGGCATTTCTCAAAAAATGTAATTAAAGCATTGACACAAGTAAGGTCGCAACAACGTTACAAGAATGTTTAAAAAACGTTAAATAAAAATGTTCTTAAAATATCTAGAACTTGACAGATTTTGGGCCCTATCGTATATCCAGCACAAGGAGCGTTGCATAGCTCATTGCTATCTTAAACCCTGTCAAACAGTCTATTTTAACAGCTTGCGCCCACTAAAATAAGGCATTAAAGTTTTTATTTTTAAAAATGATCCTTGACATTTGGGATAAAAGGACCTAATTAGTCCAAAAACTCAATTTAATTTGAGCTTTCTACAGTAAGTACTAAGTAAATAAACTTTGCCCATGTTTCTGTCTGGACTGGCTGTAAAAAACTTTCGACTGGGATTTCTGCTGTCTTATCTTCAATCAGTTGAGTGCAATATTGTCATGTGACCAATATTGTAATTTAAAGCATTTATTTGCAGAAAATGAGAAATGACTGAAAATAACAAACAAAAAAGATGCAGAGCTTTCAGACCTCAAATAATGCAAAGAAAACAAGTTCATATTATAAAGAGTTTTAAGAGTTCAGAAATCAATATTTGGTGGAATAACCCTGATGGTTTTTAATCACAGTTTTTTCATGCATCTTGGCATCATGTTCTCTCTCCTTCACCAGTCTTACACACTGCTTTTGGATAACTTTATGCTGCTTTACTCCTGGTGCAAAAATTCAAGCAGTTCAGTTTGGTTTGATGGCTTGTGATCATCCATCTTCCTCTTGATTATATTCCAGAGGATTTCAATTTGGTAAAATCAAAGAAATCTTTTCTGATTGAATTGTTGCTGTTTGCTGTTGTTTTTCTATTTTAATCTGATAAAAACCCTCATACAGTGAGGAACAGCAGCAGGAGCTCCTCAGATAAAAAGCTGCTCTCATGTTTCTCAAGGCAGGACAGAGCGAGATGAGTGTTTGGTTCTATAAAATTGAGCTACCATTACTCAGTGTATTAGCTTGTTATGCTAACTGGCTAGCGTTAGTTAGAAAAGGTGAGCTGAATCTGCTTCTTTGGTGGTGCTGTTCTACACAGCGCCTTTAGCAGTATGGCAATATGTGAAAAATGCATACCAGTTTTAATTTCCCCTTCTGCCCAGCAGTAATCGTAATATAATACTTTTATTATATTGTTACTGATATTCATTAATAATCCGACTAATAGCTCAATCAAATTAGAATACATCCATGTATACACCTCTGTTGGTAAAGAATAGTCTGATTAAGGCCGTTCCAAATACAACTTTCCGATAAAATCCGATAATTCGTTAAATACAGCTCTATTTTTTTAAGTGTTTTAAGTTTTTAAGTGTTTTAAGTTTTGTTTTTGTAAAATGGTAATTTGACTTTTAGTTTACAGGATTTCGGTCTGTCCTCATACATAGAGATCAGAGCCTTTCTTGTAAGGATTTTGCTATAAATTAATCTTATACTCATTATAATCCAGGGGACACAGTGTACAACATCCTCACTCCTGCTGATAAGAATATTGTACAGTTCATTTGGACTGAATTATCTCCCCATGTTCTCCCCAATCATCTCAGCCCAAGTGTTCTCAGGGGCTGAAAGGAAGACAATAGGAGAAAAGTGCTGTCAGGAGAAAACAGAAGCTGATTAACTAAATGTGATTCATTTGCAGTGAATATTATCTCAGTAAGCGCAGTGTAAGAAGCAGTAATACAGGTTTACACTTCATTTCGTCACTAAATGTGTGAATAAATGGGCTTCCTGTTTATCCATAAACACAGAGTTCACGCCACACTGCTGCCGTGTATCATATTTCAGAGCTCAGTTCAGGGTCACAGCAGGGATCACTGGGTCACCGAGGGTTAGGAGTGACGCCACAGACAGGAGTGAGAAGCTTGCAGTAAAAATTTGAAGTAATTTTAATCAATAGGGCTGAAATACACAGTATAAAAGGGATAAACGGAAGACAAAAATAGTCAGAAACCAGAGCAAAAACCAAGATAACTCACAAGATAAACTAGCAAAAGCGGCAAGACAAAAATAAAAAGACAATCAAAGAAACAATGCTTAGTATGCAGCTCAAACAACAGGTACAATACTTCGCGAAAGGCAGAACAAACAAGGGTTATATATACAAAGGAACACAGCTGAAAGCAATCAAAACACAGGTGAGCCTGATCTGCCAATCCGATGCTGATTTGCTGGCTGAGACACATGACAGTCCAAAAGGGATAAACGGAGACAAAAAGAGTCAGAAAAAAGAGCAAAAACACCAAGATAAACTAGAAAAGGGGGCAAGATAAAAATCAGAAACAAAACCCAAAAACAGGTCATGCACAGAAATAGACGATCAAAGAAATGGCACTCGGTTTGCAGCTGAAACAACAGGCACAATACTTTTTTTTGTGAAAGGCAGAACAAACAGACTGGTATATATCTGGTATATATACATAGGAAAACAGCTGAAAGCAATCAAAACAGGTGAGGCTGATCTGCCAATCTGGTGCTAATTGGGTGGATGACACATGACTGAGAAGAGCATTCTGGGAATTGGAGTTTTTGAAGGTGGAAAAGTCTATAGAGGAAAGCAAGACATTAGGACAGCTTTTAAACAATACAATAGGTACAGATTCCTCCCTCAGACGAAGTCTGCTGGCTGATTCTGCTGTGTGATGTCTGAGGTTCTCAACAAAATGACTGAACAGGCATTTCTTAAACTGATCTTGTGGGTGGGGATCTGGTGGGGGTTGCTGATTGGTGAGGGGTGGTGCCAGGGTGGTTTTATGCAGATTTGGTCAGAATGAGAGAGCCATACAAAGCACTAATAGAAGCATTCACAGAAAACGGATGGGTGGATTGTTTTTGGTGTTTGGAGTGTTTATTAAAGGGGCAGTTGAGACCAAAGTGGAAATACAAAAGCATGCAAAAAGTAAGTTTTGCATAAAAAATATGCCCCCCTTTAAATACAAAAATGAACAGATTGAGGACCCTATTTTAACGAACTATAGAACAACTATCAACCATGCACATGTGCAGCTTGATTTAGGGTGTGTCAGTGTGTCTTTACTATCATAACGACGGGAAAAGTACACTTTGCACAGCTTGAAACTCACAAAGGCATGTATTAATTCTCTTAATTAATCATGGGTGTGTTTAATTTTGGGCGTAACATGAAATAAACCAATCAGTGTCTTCCTTGCCTAACATTCCCTTTAAGAGCCGGGTGCGCTTTGACTTTGGCAGATTGCTATTTTAACGGCGCAGTGCTTCAGCGCTTCTGAGCAGAACAAACTGAGCTGCTCGTTCACACTGTGAAGGTACAGAAATGTTATTTTTTGTAAAAGTTGTTTTTTCTTTTTGCACTGCTGCACATCAATGTGTGTGTGTGACTGCTGTCAGGGTTTAAAGCATTCAGTGGAGCACCTGTGTTTTTTGCTGCCAAGATAGCAATACACCAGAAATTTACCTGAATGCACTTCATTTCAAGACCTAACACGACGATCAGTGTAGATATATTCAGAAGCAACGTTGCTATTTAAACGAAACAGGTGGAAGGTGTGAAAATAAGATGTTGACAGGGTGTAAGATAGCAATGAGCATTGTGACACACCTTGTGAATGTCCTAAGGAGTCAAAAAGTTTTCGAAAATGTTCTACTAACCACAACACCCATCAAAATCACACTCAGCACTGAGATATACAGTGTAAACACTTTTCCTGACAGTCTAACACTTTCTGCACGTTTAAAAAGTCATTTCTGCTTTGATCTAAATGATTAACTGTGTGTGTTTTAGAGGTAAAATTGCACAATAAAGAGATCTGTGGATAATGTGAGGAGCGCGCTGTGTTTATGTCTGAAAGGCAAATAGAACATGAGTCATTATCCAGTTACTCAATATCAGCCTCGGAATACCCGCCGGCCCTGTGTGGCCATGGAGAGACAAAATAAACACAGCCCAGCACCAGCACATGACACAGCATTCCACACACACACACACACACACTTACACACACACACACACACACACACACACACACACAGAAAGAGTGCACAACTCCATCTGCTGACCCACTGCTAACACTGCAATCACTGACAACCGATAAACAGCGAGACCACACTTTTTCCTTAAGATAAAAACTAACAAGGTTCTTAGAATGTTCGGTAACACTTTCTAGGAATGTCATATCTATTAAACTCATTCATAAAGCATTATGAACATGGTTATACTTATTTATAATGATAAACAATGCCTTATAGACATGTTTATTATGCATTATAAACACATATACACACACACACACACAATAGAAAGAGTGCATAACTCCATCTGCTGACCCACTACTAACACTGCAGCCACTGACAGCCAATAAACAGCGAGACCACGCTTTCCTTAAGATAAAAACTAACAAGGTTCTTAGAATGTTCGGTAACACTTTCTAGGAATGTCATATCTATTAGACTCATTCATAAAGCATTATAAACATGGTTATACTTATTTATAATGATTTATGATGCATTATAGCCATGTTAATTATGCATTATGAACACATATACACACACACAATCACAATATAAAGAGTGCATAACTCCATCTGCTGACCCACTGCTAATACTGCAGCCACTGACAGCCAATAAACAGCAAGACTGAGGAGGAGAGGCTCAAACACGCTTTCCTACGACAAAACATACGAAGAATCTTAAGATAAAAACTAAGAAGGTTATTACAGTGTTTGGTAAAACTTTCTAGGAATGTCTATGTCTATTAAACTCTCTATAAACACTCTATAAACAAATAAATGTTACAATGTATTCATAAATTATTATAAATATTGTTATAGCCATGATTATGCATCATAAATAAATATAATACATTGTAAAATAATATAAACTGTTATAATATTAAACATAAATATAACCAATTCATGAGAAGTTAAAAGTTATAATTATAACATGGCATATAACAGTATACACAAGGCAGTGTTGTTGAGGTTCTTGGTATTGACATATAACATCTGATCACAATTAACACACAAATAATATCTTATAAGTACTAAAACACATCCAAATTTACAGTACAACACGTCATACATTATAAGTATGTGATTCTCTCATAAAGACTGGTTCCATAATGCCTTATTATATCTGTTCATTAGAACATAAGCACATACTGATATAAGGCATTATAAAACCTATATGAGAGACAGAGAGAGAGAGAGAGAGAGAGAGAGAGAGAGGTAGAAGTATGAAATGAAAAGAAAAAGATGATGAACACTCTCCTATTCTGGCACATGGCCAAGCTTGTTCTTTACATAATTTCTCATGATAACATTATTGTGTAATCTGTGGTGTAAAATGTGTTCAGGACTCTGGAGATTAGACTGGAGCTGCAGTTTTAAAATGGGACACTAGGGGACAGTCTGACCCACAACTGTACAACACCATACAAATATACTGTACATTTATACTGCACTCTAGTGTTTAGAACTACGTGGAATTATGTACATATCTTATATATTGTCTTAGAAATTATATATATATATATATATATCCATGACAAGGACAAAGACTTTGTTACTGTTTACTATGTAATTCCATATATGTCCCTCAATTGTTTTTGTGTCTTTATTTTTACTATTAATCTACAATGTAGTAAATAAGACAAATATGGAACAAATATTAAGGAGTATGTGTGTGTTTGAATTTATACTGTCCTTTTTCTACTGTGTATATATATATATATATATATATATATATATATATATATATATATATATATATATATATATATATATATATATATATATACAATCAGTTTTACTACTGATTGTTAATATTAACAATTAACAACTAATTAGGAAAGTCAGTAAAATGTAAATGAGTTAATGTGCAGGTGTGGATGAAGCAACAGCTTCATCCACCAGGCAGTCAGACTTCTCAACGCACAGAGACAGAACTGAACCCCCACCCCACCCAACACTCACCCAACACACTCGCACAAAACTAAACTGTACACCCCCCCCCCCTTTACACAAAACTAAACTGTACACCCCCCCCCCCCTTTACACTCACAAAGAACTGAACTTCACCCACACACACACACCCAGTCAGCACACAGAGGCTGACATGACTTTATTTGCTGCACTCTTAAAAACTATAAACTCTACCTCAGTAACTGCTGTGATTATATATGTTCTATATGTTACAGTATGTCACACATCTCTGCACCTTATCCCCACTATACACTTTATTATACCGTATCGGTATAATATCTGTCCTGTCTTTAAATTGTCTCGTCTTTTGTATTTATTGTATTTATTGTTATTTAGTGTTATAATTTTATAATTTTATGTTGCCCTGTCGTCACTCCTGCACTTTATGTTGTCTATTGCTTGTGGTTCTATGTTGCACCATGGTTCCGGAGGAACGTAATTTCATCACACTGTGTACCGGTACTCAGATGTAATGACAATAAAAGCCTCTTGACTCTTGACTTGACTTGACTTGTGTTGTGCATGTGAAAAACGTTAATAAAATTAAAAACACGTGTTTCATGACAAACATCAGCAATTACTTTACTTTAATATTTAGAAAAATATTTTAAAAAGCACACTTAAAAAGAACATTATTTCTAAAATCATTAATATATTTTAAGATAATGTAGCATCTTCTTATCCTTTTTTAATATAAATCATAATATCAAAATACATTTTGTACATAGTTTTGAGGAAGTGACAATCAAAATCTCTTCTCTCTGATCACATGGTTTGAATAAAATGACAATAATTTTCCTTCTTTACTCATTATTAAAATATTTTTATTTTCAGAACAAGCTTTGTGTTATGTTCAATGTCCAACCATACTTCAATGTCCAACACCAAAAACACATGGTAAAATATAAATTTACTATTTTGTACAGAAATAAACTCATAACCTCAATCACACTCAGCTACAAAGATTCAGCCTGCTGGGGTCAGAGGGTAACAGCAGGGCTAAATTCTTCCCTCACAGCTGCTCCTCTTCAGGGCTACTGACTCCAAATTACAGAGAAATCTGAGGCCTTAAATACCTTTACACTGAAATACAACAGCTAGCAGCTACACTGCACTGCTAACAAGCTAACAGGCTAACTATCTGAGCATCTAAACAATACAGCATGTCTTCAAGCTTTTTTTTCATGGTGTTTCCCTAAAGAATAAATACAGGGTTTGGACAATGAAACTGAAACACCTGGTTTTAGAGCACAATAATTGATTGTGGTGACGGACAGTTCTGGTGGAAACAGGAGAGTTGAGGTGCTCATTGAATTCTGCCGTGATTTGATCAGCCGTGGTTTTATGTTTTTTGGATACAATTCGGGTTAACACCCGAACATCCCTTTCAGACAGCTTCCTCTTACAGCGTCCACAGTTAATCCTGTTGGATGTGGTTGGTTCTTCTTGGTGGTATCTAGCTGACATTTCCCTGGATACTGTGGCTCTTGATGCATCACAAAGACTTGCTGTCTTGGTCACAGATGCTCCAGCAAGACGTGCACCAACAATTTGTCCTCTTTTGAACTCTGGTATGTCACCCATAATGTTGTGTGCATTGCAATATTTAGAGCAGAACTGTGCTCTTACCCTGCTAATTGAACCTTCACACTCTTACTGCTCTTACTGGTGCAATCTGCAATTAATGAAGATTGACCACCAGGCTGCTCCAATTTAGCCATGAAACCTCCCACATTAAAATGACAGGTGTTTCTGTTTCACTGTCCGACCCCTGTATATATACATATATATATATATATATATATATATATATATATATACATATTAACAATCCATGTAATAACAGTGTTACTACTGTTACATTTTAATCTTTTAATTGTGATGTCTTGTAACGTTCTTTTGACATTGCTTTTTACTGTGTCAAATGTATTTCTTATATTACAATTTTATTATTTTTATTATTTTAATAAAAAAATCTTATAACTTTATTTAATGTGGGAAACATTATAATAATAATGTGATGCAAACTAATATTATGTTACGTTCCTGGAGCCTTTTTAAACCGTTGCTAATCATTCTTATAACATTTTTTGTTAGCTGGGCTTTAGATTTTGTGGGTTTCTACATAATAAGTGTTGTTAATCGTGTGAATATTAATAATATTTCCTTTTGGTTTAGGGAGAAATTTAAGTCTATGTTCTAAATAAGCTGGAAAACACCATGCAGTCATCATGCAGTTCTTGCTTAACAAACTACAGAACATTTCACAGGAATTCACCAAGATTTCACAACGTGGAAAAAGGTGCTAAAGTTCATTTGTAATGACCTGAAATAACTCAGAAGGCTTGTTTTAGTTATTTTTTTAAGTGAGTGGAAATGGAGGAGTTACTGACCGTGATGTCACGTGACTGAGAAAGCCTAAAAAAACTCACTGGTCCTCCTGTTTTTTTTTTTTTTGTTTTTTTTTATTACAGTCCGGATTCAGGTGTGAAATATTTTTTCCTTAAGAAACTAATCCCATCCGGATAGGAATAAACAGTAGGTAATTCAGCCTGTAATCTATTTATCAGAGAACGTCTGTAAATAAAAACACGAACATGGTCGTTCTGGACAGGAATAAAATCACAGAGGACCCCCTATAAAAGAGAGAAAATTAGCCCAGAACCCCCTGAGAAGTCAAAAAGGACAAAAAAGCACCATATTTACTATATTTATCTATCTTCATTTATAAACTAATTAAATCAATTTGTCATCCACTTTTTTAGACATTTTAGCTATCTCGTCCACTTGAGATCACTCAACCCACACAACAAACTCAAGCTCTGACACACATTTTATGACTTATGACTAAAACTAAAACCTTGTAAATCCACTAAAACTCACCCAGAATACCACCAGCAGCACCAGCAGCCACCAGTAACATCCAAATCCAAATCCACAGCTCAGCTCTCGTTCCTGTAGCTCTCAACTGCAGCCGGTCCGCCAATGAATGACCAGATCTGCCTCTCTCTCTCTCTCTGCCCACTGCAGGCCTGTGGCATTCTCAGCCCGACGCACTCGCGTGCACACACACACACACACTGTACTCATGCACACATACACACAAACACTCGGACACACAGAGGCTACTGAGGGGAACTGAGCGCCGCCCTGTGTTGCTGAAAGGGCAGGCAGTGTGTGCAGTGTGCTGGGTGGTTTGTGTGCAGTGTGCTAGGTGGTGTGTGTGTGTGTGTGTGCGCAGTGTGTGTGTTAGCAGTGTGTGTGTGTGTGTTGCTGTTGGCTCCAGCTTCTCTTCCCCACCACATTTTCCATCTCTGACAAACACGCCAGCCTGCTGTGATTATGAGTCAAAACAGAAATGTGGGTTTGGGGGGAAACATAGTTATAGTCTAGACAGAAGAACGGTTTTATATCATAGTTTTAACCATATCGGAAGATTGTTTAAAGAAGAATCACTGTTTTGATAAATGTATAAAATGAGTGTAATAATAATAATAATAATAATAATAATAATAATAATAATAATAATAATAATAATAATAATAATAATAAATAATAATAAATAAATAAATAAATAACAACAACACGGAATGTGCTGATAACATATTATCCAGATTATCAAGCATTTTTTAAAGCAGTATTCTAACCATCACTGATTGTGGAAACTTCACTCGTTAACCTCAAGCAGCTTGGATTTTTAATTTATTTAACTTATTTTTATTTATTCATTATTACTTTTAATTATTTGATTCTAATGTTTTATATTTTTATTATTATTATTATTATTATTATTAAGTTCATTGTTATTAATTTCATAATTTCTTATTATTCTTATCATTTTACTTTTACTATTCCTATTATTACTATTATATTTTTATTTATTTTATATTTTATAAATTCCTTACTTTTTATGTGTCAATTTGTTGGTTTGGTCTTTTTTTTGGAATTTTCTATTTTACATATATTTTATACGTATATATTAAATATTGATTTAAAATGAGTATTTGTTTGATTTATTATTATTTTTTTCCTATTTGATTCCTATTTTATAATTCCTAAATTCTTATTAAACATTTTTAATTCCTTTGATCCTATAAATGCTCGGTCATGTTTCGGTTGATTGACTGCTTGATTGATTGATTGATTGATTGATTGATTGATTGATTGATTGATTGATTGGACTGATCTCTCTCTGATCTCTTGATTTACAAATGAAATGTAAAATGTTCTGATGATCAGTGATGGTTTGGAGAGACATGTCATCTGCTGGTGTTGATCCACTGTGTTTTATTATCAAGTCTAAAGTCAGTGCAGTTTTTTTTTGTTTTCCCACAAAATCTTACAGCACTCCATGCTTCTTCCCTCTGCTACTGACAACTTTTATGGAGATGCAGATTTCATTTTCCAGCAGGACTTGGCACACTGCCCTCACTGTGTACCAAAAGTACCAATTGGTCTTATATAATATTCTAATTTTCTGAGGCACTGATTTTTGGGATTCTCATTGGCTGTAAGCCATAATCATCAACAATAATATAAATAAATGCTTAAAATAGATCTCTCTTTTGAACTGAACTACTGAAATAAAGTAACTTTTCAATGATATTCTACACTTTTAAGATGACTTAACCATTTACTAGGGTTATATACACAACATACACTGCGTAAATAGTCATTTCTAATGTAACCACAATCATTTCTGAGGTAATTTCCTCTGTTAATCTTCATTTCAGTTCTATTCAGCTCCAGTTGAGCAGTAAGACGGACTGTGACACTTCATAAAACACTTCTTCCGTCATCTTTCAGACTCCAGGAACGACCGCTGAACCTCAGCAACCTCAAACAGCTACTCGAGGCCGGTGATGGATAGTTGCCTGTTGATCCTGCTGAAGCAGTTCCTTTTCTCGGCACATGACCACACTTTCCTACTCAGACCAGAACAGCGCAGATCTGCAGACTACAGAAAATAAAAACACTTTGGGGTTGGGGGGGGGGGGGAGGGGAGGGCGGGGGAAACTGCAGCGTCAGCCTTTACACATTTGCTAGAGGAAATCCTGTCCTGATGCTGCTCGCTTGTTTTTTCCCCCAAAACAGCAAAATCTGACTAATAGCAATCTGTCAGAGAGAGACAGAGAGAAAGAGACTGTCCCTGCAGCCAATCAGCTGCCTGAAATGGTCAGGAGACAGAACGCCATCACCTGAGGGCATCTGGATTGGCGTGTTGTTGATATGGTGCCACTGGTGACGCTGGCTTGTAGCGCAATGTCGAGCTCACAAAACACATTAAATCTGGTAGAGCCGCATGATACTGGAAAAAATTTACATTGCAAATGTTCTTTTTTCAACCATATATATCACGATATTAAACAATGCGGATGGAGGCCATGCGGTTACCTCGTGTTTAGTCCTGCCCCTCCCCCTTGCGCTTCTCAGGCAGCAGCAGCCTGTCACTCACACAGACACAGAGACAGCGCTGTGTATCTACTTCTTGTCAAACCATTGCAACATGACGTGTTTGATTTAATTGCTTTAAGTGACATCACACGTCCTGCGACGTGACTATTATTGCATGTGCACATCACGATGGCGATGCTTAAGCGATATATCGTCCTAAAATTCCTAAAATCTGGTTATTTCGCAAACCGGATCCAAACCAGATGCGCAATCAGATTGGTTCAGATCAAATCAAATTGAGCATCCTGAATGAATCCTACAATGACCACGTCAAACCACATCACCAGCATGGGTGCACAAAACTTCGCCGGAACTCCCCCACCACCATGTTTAACAGATGAGGATGAGGAGGTATACTATAGATCTTGAGCAGGAAGTGTGGAAGGATCTGCAGATGTCTAAAAACACACTAAAAATGAGACTCTTATTTAGATATAAATCTGTAATGAAGGTAAAGATATATGCACTAATCACTCAAAACTTCTGATAATAGATTTAATAGTGGGTAATTCTATGTTAAGCCCCCTGTTATGTTCATTTGTCAGGAACAGCAATGGTGTTCCCGGGTCAATTTGAATGGTGTTCCTTATCTCTAATAGGTAATGGTTCAATTAAGTTAATTCACTTGCTTTTCATTTAAAAATGTTTTTTTTTTTTTAATGTTTCACTACTTTATTACTTACTATAAAAAAGACCAGCATATAAAACACAATAGTTTTTACATAACATTGAAGCATAATACTGCAATTCTGTTTTAGTGTTGCAGGGGGTGATTACAAATATTTGAGATGAACCATTTTCCTATTATGTGTTAATTAAAATAATTAAGGCAAGTTTCACACTGAAAAATACTTTTAACTATTTTTAAACAATGATGACATCAAACCACATCACCAGCAAGGGTGCACAATTACTGAAGCCTACGTCATACCACAGTCTACTTCTGAAACTTCTGAAACTTCTGAAACTTTGCTCCAAACTCCTCCACCACCATGTTTAACAGATGACGATAAGATGCTATACTATGAATCTTGGGCAGAAAGTGTGGAAAGATTTGCAGGCGTCTACAAAAACACTGAAAATGAGACTCTTGAGTAGATGGGAAGCCAAATTAAAGGTAAAGGTGGATGCACTAAAAACACTCAAACGTCCTGAAGCTGTAAAAATAAAGATGAACTTCTAAATGGCTGTTTTATTATGAATTTAAAAACACTTTTTCAAAAAAAAAAAAAGCTTTATATACAGGGTTCATACATGTTTTAATTATATTATTTCATGACTTTAGAGATTTTTAAAACATCAATGCAGAAATGGACAATAAAACCAAAAACCAACTAAAACTATTAATAAAATTGATTTAATATAGAAGGTCTGAAATAATTCAATGATAAAAAAAAATGTTGACACACTATCTTTTATATTAAAATGTGTGTAGGGCTAAATTATTAAATTAACTATTTATTTTTTTAGCTCAAAAAAGATTTTCTCCATCGATAAACTGAAACAAAAAGATTTGTAGAGCAAATTTCCATGACTTTTCCAAAACTTTTTGGGTATTTTTATTTTTTAAAAGCTTTTCCAGGCCTGGAAATAAGCTATTTTTAAATTCCATGACTTATCCAGGTTTTTCATGACCGTATGAACCCTGTATATAAAAGACCCCATTTAAAGCTCTTTTTAACCTGAGTCAAACTCAGAGCTGCTACCATCGTCTCTGTTAGATCCACATCCGTGAATCAGAGACGAGACTCAACCAGAGCCATTATTTCCACTTTAAAATATAATAAAAATCCACTTTATCTCCAGAGCAGCTTCACACAGGCCTGTCAGAGAGATATAGAGCCTGGGACTCAGAAGCGCAGTTAACAGGCCTGCGGAGAACCTGTGCTGTTGGGCTGGAGCCAGAGCTTCTGACAGGAATGAGTCACGTTAGTGCTGAGAAATGGCTTCACCATTACCATTACAGCATTGAGAAAACCTGAGAGGGCAAATTCCATTCAAACTTCAGCAGGAGCAGCAGGAGGAGCACGGTCAGCACGGTCCCCCTCACGCTAAAACACTGAGTGAAAGGTTATCAGACTAAAAGGAAGCAGCAGAAACGACACATACCGTACTGTCGGTTCTTAAGCCAGGTTTATACTACGTGATTTTAGCCCAGTTTTTCCGTCGTTGACAGTTTTTCATTATTCGCTCACAGAAATTCTGCTCAGAGGCAAATTGGGGATTGCTCAGCAGTTGCTGGCTGATCTCCAACAAGTGGGAGACGCCTGGCAGATATCTGGCATGCTTAATATCTGACCCAGTCAGTGACTGGGAGTCAGAAGCAGCAGAAGAGAGAACCATGAGTCTAAAACACATCTTCTGCATGACCAGAGCTCTTTATGGAGAGTCTGACCACTTTCTGTTTCCTTTTATATCAGCAAATTACTGTTAAATGCTACAGAAACCTCACAAGTTAGCCTTCTATGATTGGAGATAAATTGAGCTTAAAGCTAATTAATAATTACTAAATACTATTCTGCATATTCCTTTAATTTTAGTAAGTAGAATAATGGGTAACACTTTCTTTGAATGTCATCTCTACAAGACTCTATACACATACTTATAACACATTATAATGCATTCATAAGGCATTATAAACGTGGCTATACATATTTATAAAAATGTATAATTCATTATAGCAATGTTTATTATGCATCATGAACTGTGATTATAATGCATTAATAGCTGTGTTTATAACATGTTATCAGTGATGTCATCAGTGATGTCAGTACTCTAATCTGACCCTTTTTTTCAGTAACGAGTAATCTAACGCGTTACTATTTCCAATCCAGTAATCAGATTAAAGTTACTTATTTAAGTCACTGTGCGTTACTCTCTCTCTCTCTCTCTCTCTCTCTCTCCACCTCATCTCCTCCACACACACACACACCGCTCCCTTACCCATTCCCCCTCCGCTCTTCCCCAATCACACGCGTCTCGCTTTCTCCCCTGTCTCTCTCTCTCGCGCTCGGCGTGTCTTTAGTTTCCGCCCGTTTTCGTTTTTCGCCAGTTCTCGGGTTTCGCCAGTATCTCTTTATAAAGGCGTTTTTTTTGCGGCCGCGTCCCAATTCACTAGCCAGGGCAGCGGTCTGCCACAAATTTCCGGTGCTTTAAATGAACACTGTCAGAATTAAATCCTTCTCAGTAGTTGGGTCCGGTATGGGTCCGTATTGGACAACGTCTGGGTCCGGACCCGGACCGCAGTCCGCATATATGTGATCCCTGGTCTAGACCATATACACGGTTCTGTTTTATAAAACCACTCCTTGCGTCCCTGCAGAGAACAACAGGTTCAATGTTCAGTTTTACAGTGTTAAATATGTCAGGTCAAGAAAGACTTTCTTTATTTTATATATTTTTTATAAAAACAAGTATTTATGTTTAGTAAAATCAAGAAAGACCATATATATATATATATTTTTTTTATATGTTAAGTTAAATTTTTTATTTTTATTAAAAATATATATATTTTCTAGGAAATAGTTCAACTTAATAGAGATAAATTGTTGCTGTTAAAAATGCATTTTCCAATAAAGGGAGTATTGGCAAAACTGGTTATAATGTTTATGTTAAGGCGGCGGGAGGTGGTGTCTGCAGCTGCTGAAAGTAACTAATAAAGTAACTTGTAAAGTAACTTAGTTACTTTTAAAATCAAGTAATCCATAAAGTAACTAAGTTACTTTTTAAAGGAGTAATCAGTAATCAGTAATCGGATTACTTTTTCAAAGTAACTATACCATCACTGCATGTTATACATCAATACCAAGAAACTCAGTCCCTGCTTGCAGACTTCATCATGACTAAAAAAGCTTCCAACTTATAAACACACCCTCAGTAATCCTATAAATATATTTTAACCACTCATAAATTATTCTTGTCTTGAATATAATATTAATTATAGTCAATTATAATGTATTATAACAGCTCTTTGTGCGCTCTAAGTAAAGTGCCAGACTTTCATTGTAGGACTAGATTATTAATGATAGAGATATACAATTTTAACATATATATTGTAAGCACAGCTTATAATGTATTATGATCACAGGTCATAATGCTTAACAATCATGGCTATAATGGGTTATAAACATTTATAGCCATGTTTATAATGCCTTATGAATGCATTATAATATGTTATGAATGTGGTTATAGCGTCTAATAAAGATAACGTTCATATAAAGTGTATAATTAATGCGAATAATGTTTTTTTTTACTTTAAAAAGCGAAAAAGAATGCTTGTAAACTGTAAACAATTGTTCTATAGCACAGTAATAAGTTAGTTTAGAGTTTAAAACCTTAAAAAAGACATAAGTAAATATTTATGTATAAAAATGATCTGACATTTATAAATTCTGATTTTACTCAGTTACTTCATATGAGCCCATTGATTTTAGACTCACTTCAAGTGCGTATTCTCCTCTATACAGATTCTTTTGCATGGGATTGCTAGTTCTCATGTGTGTTTAGTTCTGCTGTGTGATTAAACGTGTTTTCGGAGAGCAGCTAGGTGAGTCTGCGATTTCCCACAATAAAAAATGTGAAAGTCTCAACAACTCTACAACTCACAATTTCAGTAGAACCAGTCGTGTAGTGTAAACGATTCACAGAGTTGTGTAATTTGAACTTGACATAACTTTTTTTTCCTTAAAGAACTTTAAAACAAACTGTAACACTTTATTTTAAGGAACACAAATTAGGCGCTTATTAATGCCTTATTATTTGTTAATAAAGCCTTAATTAGACATTTGTAAATTATTTATTCACTACTTATTAGGCTTTATTCTGTGTTTATCAGTGTTATTTGTGCTTAATTAGGGTTCTATTATGTGAAAATGATTAATAATGGCTGTATTAGTTCTTATAGAGCACAATAAACAGTTATGGTAACACTTCCTATGAATGTCATCTTTATTAGACTCTATAACTACATTCATAACATATTATAATGCATTCATAAGGCATTATGAACATGGCTATAAATATTTATAACAATGCATAACCCACTATAGCCATGTTTATTAAGCATTATGACTTGTGATCATAATACATTATAAGCTACGCTTATAATATACATGTTAAAATAGTTTATATCTATCGTTAAAAATCTAGTCCCACAATGAAAGTCTCGCACTTTACTTAGAGCGCACAAAGAGCTGTTATAATACATTATAATTGACTATAACTAATGTTATATTCAAGACAAGTATAATTCATGAGTGGTTAAAAATATATTTATAGGATTACTGAGGGTGTGTTTATAAGTTGGTAGCTTTTTTAGTTATGATACAAGTCTACAAGCAGGGACTGAGTTTTTTGGTATTGATGTATAACATGTTATAAACACAGCTATTAATGCATTATAATCACAGTTCACAATGCATAATAAACATGGCTATGATGAATTATAGAGTTTTATAAATATGTATAGCCATGTTTACAATGCCTTATGAATGCATTATAATGTGTTATGAATATGTTTATAGAGTCTTGTAGAGACGACATTCATAGAAAGTGTTACAACAGTTATTATAGTTAGCACCTGTTAAGCAGATTATTAAGCATTAATTATTAGCTAATTCTACTAATGTTATTAGTGTTATTATAATTGGCAGCAGTTTGATCTATATGTGAGTTTGGCAAGGTTATGGCTGTGCTGGAGTTTATTAAGAGTTAATAAGGGCTTAATAAGTCACTAATACACCAAGATGTGCACCATAATCTAAAGTGAGGTTCTGTTCATCACTAATTGGACACTAAAAAAACTGAATAAATATTTAATCAATCACAGACCCCTAATTAAGCACCAATAACACTTAATAACACATAATAAAGCCTAATAAGCAAATAATAAGACATTAATAAGCGCCTAATTTGTGTTCCGTAAAATAAAGTGTTACCCTTCAAACTAATATGAGGAGACACTCACTGCATGCACTTTATTAAAATCCACTACTTTAAAGCCCATCTCCTGATGCACATGGATGTTAACTATTCATTTAACCCTCAACTGAAGGACTATTTACTGATTCTCTGCACACAGAGACGATACTGTCCTCTACAGTCCACTACTCATACCCTGAGACACTGCCAGGGACTGTCCAGACATTCAGGCTACAGAGTATATTCATCTAACCTGTGGTTCCTCACATTCACTACGAATGAAGCCATAAAAGCCACAAACCAACCTACCACAGAGTGCCTGAGAAGAGCCTGGTGTCAGGTTGCGGACAGGAAGGACGAGGAGAGCGGATGCAAATACGAGTGAATTTATTACACAGATAACAAAAGACAAAAATAAACAAATAAACTGAAACTAAACTGAAAACAAGAAATATGGGGAACAAAGACGCAACCATAACAGGCTAACAAAGCACAGGTCACGTGGGGAAGACACACAGACACGAGACGAGACCAGGATGTGACACCTGGTGTTAATCTACGTTTACAGCAGAAGAACCACTCAGTTCCACAGAAGCCTTTACAGGTTCTGCAGCGCAAAAAGCCCCAAACACGGTTCTAGCATCAATGTGGCATCGACCCAATGAAGCATTTTCAGCAAAAGTAAAAAAATAAATAAAAAAAAGTTGAACTTTGCCTTAAAAGGAACTTCTAAAAAAGAATTTAGAAATGCCTCTGGTGAACCAACGCAATGTTCTACAGTTGCATCACTACAAACAAAGCTGCTAAAAATGCCACAAACTGTTTATTTTTATTTATTTATGACTATTTTAAATTTTTTATTCTGTTTTATATTTTGATTTTTATGTTCTTAGTTCATTATTATTATTATTATTTTTATTTCTTATCATTGTTCTCTTTTTACTTTACTTTCCTTACTTTTTATGCGTCAATTTGTTTTTAGGGTCCTTCAATATTTTACATATATATTATTCAAATATATTAAATGCTAATTTTATTTAATTAGTATTTCTCTTATTTATATTTTATTCCTTATTATTTCTAACATCTTATTAAATGTTTTTAATATCTTCTATACTGTAAATGCTAACTCAGCAACATTGTAAACGGGGGTCAACCTGAGTAAAAATAAAGGTTAGTGTTAGGAAACACAGGTGCGCCACTGACTGATTAAAACCCTGACAAGAGTCAACAGCCACCCAATCCTATTTTAGCCATTGAGGAGCTCTGTGTGCGTTTCTTGCCCTCAACGAATGCGCTCCAGAGAGCAAATCCAGCTTTTACATCAACAGTAAACAGAATAAGTGTGAATGCTCAGGTCAGTATCCTCTGCTGGGATGTGCAAAAGCACCGCTGTTAAGATACGAACGTGCCAAAGTCAGAGTTCACCTGGCTCCTAAAGAAAATGACAACTGGCACACTGATTGGTTAAGTTCATGTTATGCCCAAAATGAATCCCACCCATGATTATTTAAGAAAATTAGTTCATGCCCTTTGTGTGTTTTGAAGACAAAAACATGTAAGAAGTCTTTACGTTTAAAGTCTCTATTCTATAAACATAACTGCGTGTGTTGTATAAGTGCTGTATGATATATATGAAGTTAGACAAAGGTACAAGTCCCCACCTGCTGGCTAAAAACACAATGCCAATGCCACAATATATTTTTCTATTTGCCTCTATTTTACCTATTTAAGCATCTGCCAAACACCATTACTGTAAATGGCAGTTGTAATAATATAAAGTGTAGGGGCTGTTGGTAGCAGTGAAAGGTTTTACACAGCCCGGCCCAGTCTCTGTGTTCTCTGGCTAACTGGACTCCCGCGGGTCTCGCTAATAACACACACACACACACACACAGAGAACAGAACAGGGACACAGGCCCAGCAAAAAAAACACAGTCCATAAACATCAGGAGTGGGCAGCAGGGCGGGACAGGGGGCAGGATGTGTGCTTTTCCACTGCAGGGCTCACACTGAGCTTGATACAAACACAACTACCATAAAGAACAGCCCTTAAAAATGGAAAAAAGACATGCACTGTTTCAAAACAGTGACTTTACAGAAGATCACCGCAGTTTTCGCACTATAAGGTGAACCCAGAGACTGTAAAAAAGATGGCCGCGTGTCGCCGTTTCCATTCATTCAATAAAAATGAAGCAAAATCTTCCTCCATGTTGGCGATCCTGAAGCCCGAGTCTGTAGAGCGCAGTAGAGACCAGAGGAGGGAGAAAGACTGTGGAGAGACAGCCTACTCATTTAAATAACCCCGCCCCTGAGGGCTGCCTGCACAGAGATCACACAGTCTATGGTCCCACCCATACAGCCCTTTTAACACACCAATAACCACACCTTTTTGAATAGAGCTGAATAACGTTTCAAAAAACGAATTCTGTGGGGATATAGAATTTAACAATATATGCAGAGGTTACACTAGCTGCTGCATTTAAATAATGGAGGTAGAATTACAGTATATTAGAAAATAAAAAACGTGACTGAAAGTTGTCTGTTTTGCCCAGGGACTGTAAAAAAGATGGACGCCGTGTCGCCGTTCCCATTCATTCTATGAAAATGAAGCCAAAATCTTCCTCCATGTTGGCGATCCTGATACCCGAGTCTGTAGAGCGCAGTAGAGACCAGAGGAGGAAGAAAGACTGTGTAGATACAGCCTACTCATTTAAATAACCCCGCCCCTGAGGGCTGCCTCGAGGTCACAGGCTGCAGAGCGGAGCGGAGCTGACAGTCTGTTATTGGTCCCGCCCATAACCAGCTCTTTTACAAAAACCACACCTTTTTAAATAGAGCTGAATAACGTTTTAAAAAACGAATTATGTGACAATATAAGCAGAGGTTACACTAGCTGTTGCATTTAAATAATGGAGGTAGAATTACAGTATATTGGTAAAAAAAAAAACGTGATTGAAAGTTGTTCTGTTTTGCCATTGAAACCTATGGGGATGGGTGGAGTTACACAGCTTTCTGAAACCGAACAGCAGGGGGCGCCCGACCTGTGGTGGCTTCACTTTTGAGAGACGATACTCTGTCCAGCTATACACAGTCTATGGCTCTACCAGATTATGATCATAAGGAACAGGGCGTGGATGCTTGGGATGTATATCAGAAATAGATGGATTTGTCCAGAACCAACAGAAATTGTTTTAAAATAGACTTTTATTTTGAAAGCCTTACAAAATCTGCACCCCCGCCATGAAAAGCACCTTCTCTTAAGAGCACGTTTCTACTTAAAATTAAAGCTAAAGCAATTATCTCCACTTTTATCAAGAAGATGGTGCATACACAGTGCGTACGTGGATCACTTGAATGAATTATAGAGGTATTAAACCAGAACCAGTTATATAAATACATTTATGTTTTTTTTTTTTCATTTTCAGTGTATTATCATTAACTAAAAATATTTTAATAATGACATTTAAGGCAATTTAAGCTAAAAAAAAATAAAAGGAAAGCTTGTGAATACAATACTGCAGCATAAGGAACTACTGAAGTAACTACAAAAGGTCTACAGCAAAAATGGCATATTTTTTTAAAATAATAAAAATAATGCATTAATGACGAAATACAAGGAATTTGGTGATTCAGAAAAAAAAAAAAAAAATCTAAAAAAGGAAAGATTTTGAATATAATATTATAGTGGTTCCAGCATAAGGAACTACTGAACTAACTACAAAAGGACACCAGCAAAAATGCCTAGTATTTTTTTTAATAAAAAAATAATGCATTAATGGTGAAAAACAAGTAATCTGGTGATTCAGAGAATCAAAAAATAAGCTAAAAAAGGAAAGCTTCTGAACACAATATTCCAGCTTATAAAACTATTGAACTAACTTCAAAAGGACTACAGCAAAAATGTATATATTTTTTAAACAAAAAAATAATGAATTAATAATGAAAAACAAGCAATTTGGTGATTGAAAAAAAAAATAAGCTAAAAAAAAGGAAAGCTTCTGAATATAATATTCCAGCTTATGAAACTACTGAACTAACTACAAAAGGACTACAGCAAAAATTTATAACATTTTTTTTAAATAAAAAAAAATGCATTAATGATGAAAAACAAGTAATTTGGTGATTCAGAGAAACAAAAAATAATAAAATAACACAGAATACAATATTTTTCAGGTTATAAAACTACTGAACTAACTACAAAAGGACTACAGCAAAAATTGCATATTTTTAAAATAAAAAAATAATGCATTAATGATGAAAAACAAGTAATTCAGTGATTCAGAGAATCAAAAAATAAGCTAAAAAAGAGGAAAGCATCTGAATACAATATTCCAGCTTATAAAACTATTGAACTAACTACAAAAGGACTACAGCTAAAATGGCATATTTTTTAATTAAAAAAATTAAAAAATATTCATTAATGGTGAAAAACAAGTAATTTGGTGATTCAGAGAATCAAAAAATTATAAAATAACACAGATTATTATGCTGGAGTGCCTTTAGAAGAGGGTGCTCTAAATCAGTGTTGTCATTCTGGCTGTTCTGAGGGTTTCTCTCCTGCATTAAAGCACTTAAAACTCACTGCGTGACTCATGTTTCTCAGTGCTGTGAGAAACTACAATAAATGACTTCCTGGATGCAGTCGTGCCTTTCATTTCCCAATATGATAAAAAGATGATATTTGAGATCAGACTGAGAGAAAATTCCATTCATGTGCTGCACAGATGTGCTGTAGTAGACAATGGTATTGTAGAATCGTATTTTAGAATAAAAGCAGAGGGATATTACAATAAATGTAATAAATGTCCACACTGATCTCTCTCTATCGTTCTCTCTGCAGGAATTGGTAAAAAACAAAAAAAAAAAAAAAACATATCCGTGTTTGGAGGAGGATGACGAAACACAGGCAGCACTGAGCGCAACATCCTCTTAACTCCGCTATCTCATGTATAATATAGAGAGCAGTTGTGCTGTGCAAAGAACAAAGCAAACGTATCACCAGATGTAGCATCACCAGAGTCGTGATCAAACAGGAGTCACGCCAAATGTCACGGGAGAGGAACCCTTTCAGACCCTGTGTCCATTACAGTGGTGATATGATGTATTTTCTTTATTTTTTAAAAAATGTTTTATTGCACATAACACTAATTGAGAACTGTTGTTCTGTTTTTAATCAGAACAGACTATAAACGAGCCAATGAAAAAGTGTATAAGCCGATACAAGCGCTTACGATAGCTTAGCCCCGCCCACAAAAGCCAAAAAAGTAAAAAAAAAAATAAAAAAGCTAATTTTTACTAATTGTATGTAATTTAGAAGATTTTTTTTTCATATTTATTTTAGAGTTTAGGTATGGCTTGTGAACAAAACGTCAATATCAAATCTAAAATTAAAATATTTTAAATAAGCACAGGCTTTCAATCTAATAGACATAAAAACAGTTACTCATTTTAGTTAATTGCACTCAATGTTAGTATAGATTTATAGATATATATATATATATTATAATATTGGCATTTTCCTTCTTTGTGTACACTGCAGACAGACAACAGCATTGTTTGTATTATTATTATTTTTATTATTAATATTTATTTTTTTAAACACATAATGGCACATAATTCGGGTCTGAAAGGGTTAAATAATTATTAATGGCTGAAATGTGTTCCTTAGAAGTAATAAAACATATCAGTCTTGCTTAAAAAGTTTATAAAACCCTTTAAAAAAAAAACGCTTTTATTGTGGTAATTTCTGCCTCTGCTTTGGTACGCAGACACATCACAATATGCAAATCAGTCAATCAACAATACCACCCCCCTACTGACGACGTCCAATCATCTGCATCTCACCACCACTATCAGAGACACACTGCTGTCACTGCAGCCCAGCCCATTCAGTGCTCCGATCCCCTAAACCCATACATCATCCAGTGCCCCTGCCATGTTCTAGCATGAGCTGAGGGTGGAGTCAGCAAACATCAGGGGGTTTAGTTACCCTTTAATATAATATGAAATAAAAGGCATTTCAAGCTAAACATACCTGTGGAAAACCATGACTATTGTGTTTCATCTGCGTGTTTACCATGTTAAAACAAGACATGGCGACACCCCTGTTCCTTACTAGTGTCGCATAATCACCTTATAATCACCTTTTAGTGAGAAAAATACTGTATATGAAGGTTCACAACAGTCCTTATCATAATCTTTTTATTAATAAGCACATGATGCATCTTCTTCACTAGAGCTTCTCTAGTTCAAGATGTTCTTGTGTTGGTTTCCTTCCACACAATGGTAAGAGCAGACATATGGACGTTTAGGTGGATGGTATTATATAGTTACATGTAGCTCTGGATACTGGTGGATATATAGAAAGTTATACAGCGCCCCACAGCTCTCGGATCAGTTTATGTTGTGTATTTTTCTAAAATAAGCTGAATAAACTAAAGACAGCAGAAGCAGCCTGGAGACATCAGACAAACACACTGAAGGACCAGCCTCCTGCTGGAGCTTCCTGCTGAACGTGAAAGCGATCGTGAGCTCACGAGGACCCCTATTACTCTCAATGCTTTTCATTAGCGCTAACGACAGGGCCGAGGAGGCCATCCACTCTGTAAACAGTGTCAATTAGATGAGGTCAGCAGTCCACAGAGGAGAGGAAACGCAGGAAAAAGAAAGACTGGGCTGTAAAACACACAGGCAGTCCAGAAGATCAATGCCTGTTCATTAGGCCGATGCTGAGTGGACAGTATATAAACACTGATTGGATGCATCTAATGATCGGCACGGAGAAAAAGGATGGCTGCATGTGGTGCACATAATCCACACACTACACAATGAACCAAGGAATTATATATATGTATATGTTTATGTATGAGCGCTTATGCTCGGAGGAAGGCGCAGCAACTCGGTTCTGATACATCAGCTCACAGACGCAGCCTTGTGCTGATCCACATCACCCTAGGAGTGATGAGGGGAAAGAGAGAGCGCCATCTACAGTACCCACCCAGAGAGAGCAAGACCACTTGTGCTCTCTCAAGGCTCCGGCAGCTGAAGGCAAGCTGCATGAGTGGGATTCGAACCAGCGATCTCCTGGACTGCTGGACTAATCAGAGCCCAAATACTTTCAATATATTGACTAAAAAAAATACAATTGCTTTTCATGTTACGGTAATAAAGTGCATATTCTATACTCTATTTGGTTCAAAGTAAAATGGAATTATATTAAAGGTAAGGTTTAAAGGTATCACCACACTGGGGGAGACAACAATGGGGTCCCGCAATATCGTTGAACCTCCATTGATCATCTAGTTTGCATATCTAGCAAGCTGATTGGCTTGTTAAAGCCCCACTCCATTTCATATTTATGAATAAATATGAAACGAAATTAAACCAAAATTGTAAAAATCTGAAAATTTAGTAAAAATGATTTTTTTTTTATTTCTAGAAAGCTAGAAAAACAATAGATAATACACCACTCTCTTTGTTGTTGTTCCTTAATATTAATTTAATATATATTTTTTTATATATTTTGTCTTTTCTCCCACCTTTTTTCAGTTTGTTTGTTTTTGTCCTCTCTGTGTATAATATTATGTTTTTTATTATTATATTATCTCTAATATATATAACGTATTAACACTAATAAAGTTAAATTGGTCCTCCGAAGAAGGGGGACCAAAAAAAAAGAAATTAAATAAAAAAAATAGACAAAGTAAAAGAAAATCACTTTTTTTCTTTGGTTTTTCACCCAATTTTCCATTTTTGAATTTAACAATCGTAAAAATTAAACTGGTAAATGGTACACTGCTCTATGAACCAAGGAGGCGGTTTACATATCTCTCATACTTCAAATGCTTTCAATATATTGACCAAAACTACAATTGCTTTCTATATTATGGTAATAAAGTGCTTATTCTATACTGTATTTGGTTGAATGTAAAGTGGAATAATTTTACTATAAGGTTTACTGTAATGGTGTGAAGTTTTTTTTGGTCATGTTTGGTTAGCACTGCAGCCAAACATTCACACACTCACATGATGTCATAAATCTGTTCAAATATATCAGGATATTTTTTTATAATTGTAGAAATGTGTTTCTATACATCTGTAGCATTTCTGAAAATCTCTTAAATCACATTACAATGCAAATACAGCCCATAAACACTTACAAACTTAAAATTCTAAATTCTAAATTTAATTCCTCAATGTACAGGGTAATGGCCAAAAGAGAAAGTAGAAGGTAATTAATTATATTTAATCACATTACTGTAATTAAGTAGATTTTATGAGTAATTTGTAATTTTTTAAGTAGTTTTTAAAATAGGTAATTTTACTTTTACGCAAGTAATTTACTTTGCTACATTGAAAAACTCCCAATTACTGAGTAAAAAATAAAATGCTGGAAAAAAAAAATCTGAATTTAAAAAAAAATAATTAAACCAATAAGGGACGCGATTTGTTACGTATTTCCTTAAATGCCCAATCCACATGTCTGAGTCTCACATCCACACTAAACCCCTCCTCCCTGCACCCTTAAAACGTTTCTTTTTTTTTTTTACATCAAATAATTAAAAGTAACTATGTAACTTTTACTTAAATTACATTTTAAATTAAGTATTTTTTTACTTTTACTCGAGTAGATTTTTAGATGGGTACTTTTACTTTTACTTCAGTAGAATTTTAGCAAAGTAAAGGTACTTTTACGTAATTACAATTTTTCAGTACTTTTTCCACCTCTGCAAAACAGACCTAATTACTATGTATTTATACGAGGTTGTACAATGCAGAGTCACTACATCATTACACAAACTCCATGTAGCTTCAGATTAGATCAACAACAGTAGAAAACAGTAGAGAGACTCATGGAATGGAAAATCTTACATCATCAAACAAAGATATTGTACAAAATTCCAGTTCAGAAGGTAAACTCTAAAATCAAGCGTGTCTTGGCTGATTGGTGTATTTGTGGTAAATGGGGGTACAGTGGATATTTGAGCTTTTGCTGAATTATTGCTTTACAATGGAAAGAAAAACTCAACACCAGCATTACGGTCTCTGCAGCATGACTGGAGGCAAGGTCAGCCCAGCTTCAGCACACTCCAACCAATTACCAACCAGCACCACGAGAACCACTCAATGTTCTTCCTAGAGAAGTAAAGAAGTTCCTTATACGCACACATCTCCTTTTCATAAAGACCATCTACTGAAAAGCTCAGTTGGGCGTAAAAAAAAGCTAAAAAAAAAGCTAAATTGGGCGTAAAACTTTATTTAGGAGAAATTTGTTTATTTTAATGTGTCCAATTTTCTATTTTTTTACATTTATATTTAGGGACAAAGGAAAATAGTTTATACACTTTTCAAACAATACATTTCCATGATTTTTTCTAAACATTTTTTTTTTGTATTTTTATTTTTCCAAAACTTATCCAGGCCTGGAATTTCCTTTTTTTTTTTTTAAATTCCATGACTTTTCCAGGTTTTTCATGACCCTACAAATCCTCATCTTTGCTCTGATCTTTTTCTGATTTTTTTTTTTTTTTTTACAAATTTATTCACACAATATCTTTGAACCTCCACCAACCATCCAGCTGGTGTAGCAGCAAGCTGATTGGCTTGTTAAAGCCCCACCCTTCAACAAAAAAGCCAATCAACTTACGGAATATGAAACAAAAAAATGAAAAAAAAAAAAAACGAAAAAATCTAAATATATAGTAAATATATATATATTTTTCTAGAAAATTAGAAAAACAACGAAATCCAATTTCTTCAGAAAACTGAGCTGCTCAATGAAGCTAATATTTGGCTACAGTTTATTTTAATGAATAAATTATCCAGTTTTATTACGTATAAAAGCTGCTGCCTACCTGCCCACCCTGCTCATCCATACCGTCTCCAGTCTACAGAGCCGAGCCGGAGAAGAAGCTCCTTCAGCTGCCCAGAACCAAACTGGAGAAAACCAGCTACACAATGAACTGACCCACAGACCAGCGCACTGACCACTCAGCTCATTCTACACAACGCCAACCAACCAGAGACCCCCACTCTCTCTCTCTCTCTCTCTCTCTCTCTCTCTCTATTTATCTCTCTCCTACACTCTCACTCTCTATTCATCTCTCTCTCTCTCTCACTCTCTCTCTCTATTCATCTCTCTCTCTTTTTCCCTCAATCTATTTATCTCTCTCTCTCTCTCTCTCTCTCTCTCTCTCTCACACTCTCTCTCTATTTATCTCTCTCCTACACTCTAACTCTCTATTCATCTTTCTCTCTCTCTCTCTTTTCCCCTCAATCTATTTATCTCTCTCTCTCTTACTGTATCTCTCTCTTACTGTATCTCTCTCTCTCTCTCTCTCTCTCTCTCTCACACTCTCTCTCTATTTATCTCTCTCCTACACTCTCACTCTCTATTCATCTCTCTCTCTCTCTCTCTTTTTCACTCAATCTATTTATCTCTCTCTTTCTTACTGTATCTCTCTCTCTTACTGTATTTCTCTCTCTCTCGCTCTCTCTCTCTCTCTCTTACTGTTTCTCTCTCTCTCTCACGCTCTCTCTCTCTCTCACACACTCTCTCTCTATTCCTCTCTCTCCTACACTCTCACTCTCTATTCATCTCTCTCTTTTTCCCTCAATCTATTTATCTCTCTCTCTCTCTCTCTCTCTCTTACTGTATCTCTCTCTCTCTCTCCATTTCTCTCTCTCTTTCTCCCACTCTCTATTCCTCTCTCTCATTCTCTCTATTTTTCTCTTTCTCTTACTGTATCTCTCTCTATTTCTTTCTCTCTCTTACCGTATCTCTTTCTCCCTCTCTCTCTAACTGTATTCCTCTCTCTAGTTCTCTTTCTCTCTCTCCATTTCTCTCTCTCTCTCTCTCTCTCTCTCTATTTAATTCAGTGTAGCGGTGTGCCCCTCTCCCAGAGCGATACAACTTTTCGATTTGTGAAAATATTTCAAAATTTGGGATTAAATCTTTAAATCTGTTCATAAAAAAAATGTGTTTCTTTAAGTATGTCACACTGAAGAAGAAAGTGGTCTCTCTCTTACTCTCTCTCTCTCACCATTTCTCTTTCTCTCTCTCTATTTATCTCTCTCTCTCTTTCTTGGATCTATTGGCTTGGAGAGCTATAAAGCACCCTCATCTCATTTCACTCGCTTCCTCTTATTGCTGTTAAGTCTCCAATTCATTACCCCACACTGACCATCAATTTCTCTCTCTCTCTCTCTCTCTCTCTCATTATTTGAATTATAGCATCTGTACAGAAACAAAGGGTCCTGCCAGTAATCTCAGTGGGTCTTTGGTGGGAGCATCTCTGGTGGGATTTGATTTGGCTCATAATCAAATGACTTGTGCTAGATCTAACAATGTATTACAAACTGATTTCCCAATTTACTGTAGAACTGCCATTCAAACATGTACAGTTTAGTACAGTTAGATAATTTTTTTGTGACATATGTAATACAGTATAATTTATACAGTGAAAAAACATTAGGTCACAATCAAAGACATCCCATCTCTCCTGCAACTGATGGGATTCTCCCACAAAATGACAGCAGCTCCCTTTATGGTTGCAAATATATTGCCTATAGAACATCCTGGAATTCAGAACACTGTATAACAGGCTAGTTTGCAGAAATTTGAGAGTGAGACGAAGAGCATCTTAAATTTATTGTGTTGTAGTTCTCAAGCAGTCTCGCTCTCGTCTCAGACTCGAGCTTGCTTGGAATGGGTCTTGTCTCTTTTTTCGGGGTGAGGTGAACTCTGAGACTGTGGAAGAGACCGGCAGAGTCCGGTAGTTCATTAAAAACTGAACTTTTTTATATCGTTACTGAACATCAACAATTCATTCAAACAAACCCAATCAGTCCTTTCTCTGTGTCTAAAATCTGCACACCGATTGGCTAACAGCAAAATACAAGCTACTCCCGCTTTCCTTCAGCATCCAATCAATAAGAGGCTGTGCCACTTGCCAGCCTGCCACTGTGAATAAGAAGCAGTTCTTAATGATTTGCCTGGTAAAATAAAGATTAAATAAATAAATAAACACTTTTGAAATTGAAGTGTACTTGTATTATATGCTATATATTTTAAGCTGTGTGTGTTATTTATTATTATTATTATTATTATTATTGCATGCTGCTGCTTAAATGTATGACAGAGTTAAAAACAAAATTTAAGTTTTATCTGCTATTATTATTATTTTTTACGTTATTCAGTGACAAACTAATGTAAAATTGCTGCTTCCGTGTTGTTTTTGCAGTTTGCTAGTATGTTTATTTTTGAGTATTTATTCGGCAGCTCAGAAGTTTGGTTGCTGCTGGTTGTGAATCAAAAATGTTCCTTTCCGTATAGTATGGAAGTGTTTTTTTATTTCTTAATCTGGTCTCGGTTATGGTTTTTCCATGTCTCGGTTCTGACTTAGACTCGACTACTAAAAAATCTTGGTCTTGACTACAGCACTACTGATTGGTCTGTCTGTGTGCTCGATAGACCTATCAGTATGCTCTGTGGGTGGGGCCAGCCAGTATTTTGCTGATATAGATTTTTACTTATATAGCTGCTAGTTGTGTTGCTGTATTATTGACTGGGTAAAGAGCCTCAAAAACACCCCTTCAACATTTGGGTGTATGTTATAATGTTAATGTATCATTCAACCACAGATGCAGCTCCTCTATTTATAACACTATAGTGTGGTTCTCATGCAATTTCCATTTCCACTTTATAATAAGCATCTCTAATAACTGTGCAATTACACATTAACAATTCATGTAATAACAGTGTTATTACTGGTGGAGTGCACAATTTTACAGATTAATTACAGTTGCAATTAAGTTATTGTATAATAACTAATGCAGAAAAATGTTCACAGTAAACACATCATCACTGATCGGTTATATTTTTATATAGGGCTGATGAAAAACTCAAGCCTAAATACATTCATTTGTCATTTGCACTCGCCATAGTCAGACGCCAATCAACTAGTGCTTATTCGTTAAAGGCTTACAGTTTGGTTCCATTTGGACACATTTACTAGTCTTTGAATATGTATATTTGTATTGACATATATGAAGAGTTTGATTCCAAAATGCGATAAACACCGTTTTAAAAAAAAAATGAGTTCGAGCCAGAATCAGAATGTTATGTGACCACTCTTGAAAAGCCAATATTCAATTTTCATCAAAACGCCACACCCGCCGTGTAATACTGCCCTGCTTTCTCTCTTTCTTTCCAAAATGCGACAAACGCCAGTCTTGATTTCCCGCAGAACGCCACATCTCCCCTCATCCAATCACAGTGCAGCATTCTACGAGCTATAGAACGTAAACATCATAGCACGCGCCCTGTTGAGCGTGCCGGCATTTCGTGTAGCCTACTTTCACTTTCGTTTTTCACTCTTAAAGTCCGCGAAAATGAGCGGGTTTGATGGTATAGAGGAGCCTGTTCGTGAAGCAGTTATTGGAAAAAAGAGAAAGCTATCAAAAGAGTCTCATGTACGAGAAAAGGTAAAGAAAATGAGGCATTCAGGAGGGGGGAAATGCCGGCTGTCATCTGCAGTTCACACACACACACACACACACACACACACTACACTACACCACACTACACTACACTACACTACAGCACATGAATGTAACGTGATTTTAGGGATTTTATTGTCTTAATGTCTTGTTCTTTAATGGAATTTTGCACTTTTTCGAAAAGAAATGTTTTGAAATTTGTGTTTTTAGGCCCAAAACTATTATATTCAGATGTACAATTTATTGTTATTTATTATTGTATTTTGCACATTTCCAGTAAAAAAAAAAAAAAATTCTATTGATGCCAAAGGATATATAAGACATTTTGAAAAAAAAAACTTGGCATGGATTTATTGCGTTTTGCGAAAAAACGAATTATTTTTAAAATAAATCTTTAAATATTAAAATCTTGATTTGATTTTTTTTTGTGTTATTTTAACCTTAGTATGGTATTTGATAGTTTGAAACAGAAAACGGTGGTTTTCAGCCTACCACTTTCTCGCTAAAGAAAACCCTTTTTTACTCAAATTGATAAAAATGGATTTGTAGCGTTTTGGAACCAAACTCTTCATATTGTCTTTATATGTTTTACATATACATACATCCATACCATGCAAAATGCTCTAATTCCACATACCAATGGATTTTACTATGACGAATATGGACATGCAGCTCATCAACAACTCTAGAGAGCAGATTATAATGAGTTAAAGGAGATGAATACTTTGAGAGATTCACTACAAAAGACAAAATCAATTATTAACCTGATAATTAAACCCATATATGCTTTAGGCCAAATCCCAACCACATCAGTTAACACAGACAGTAATGCTCCACAGTCTCAGAGTATCTCAGAGGACTTCTTATCTCATAAGAAAACATACAAATCAATACACTCCCCATGAAAGAGCTCAGTCACGTGAACAGAGCCGACAGTAAATCCATCAGGTTCAGCAGCTACAGTCAGCTTTACAGGAAATTCTGAGCCTCCGTGTCTTTCCTGCCCGTCCACCTTCTGTCCATTCAGCTTCCTTCCCCTGATCGGAGGATGTTCTCCACTTCTTTTACCCACAGCGAGTGGCAGAGTATCAACCCGAGCTGTTAACAGCTGGAAAAAACAAAGAGGAAACTGCTGATCTCTCACATGCCCCCGCTGACTCACATTGTCAGGGACAGGACATTCCTGGAATTGGTGTTGGATTAGCAGTACAGTGGAGGAGATGCTATAAAAAATCTAAAATGAATGAATGAAGGAGTTCAACTTGTGTATTTGCACTAAAATGAAAAAAAATAACAAACAAAAAAAAAAACACAAAAAGATGCAGAGCTTTCAGACCTCAAATAATGCAAAGAAAACAAGTTCATATTCATAAAGTTTTAAGAGTTCAGAAATCAATGTTTGTTGGAATAACCCTGGTTTTTAATCACAGTTTTAATCATGCCTCTTGGCATCATGTTCTCTCTCCTCCACCAGTCTTACACACTGCTTTTGGATAACTTAATGCTGCTTTACTCCTGGTGCAAAAATTCAAGCAGTTCAGTTTGGTGAACTTTTTGATGGCTTGTGATCATCCATCTTCCTCTTGATTATATTCCAGAGGTTTATTATATATGTATATATTATATATGTTTATTATATATTCATTATATATATGTATATGTTTTCTTCAGACTTGCCTCAAATCCAACCAATACAAAAATACAGGTAACACTTTACAATAAGGGTACATTTATTAACAGTATAAACTACAGAACGTCTCAACTAATTATTAATTGACATTAGTCATTAGTCAAGACATTATTATTATCCATTACAAAATCAACTAACTAATTTCTCAATTTATTAATATTTATAATATTAAAAAGCATTCAAATTTATCAATGTTTAATAATGTCTCAACTTTGTATTAATTTATAATTAATTCAGACATAATTTAACCATTTAACAATGTGTGTTACGGTCATCATTTACAAATTTCATTAATCTTAACCCAAGAATATTAAACACGAAATATTAAACACTGGACAGTATATTCACGTATACACTGAATAACCCATAATCCCTTTCAGCTGAGTCTATAGAACAACACAACCCATTACACCAAACCGAGAATTAAACAGCTACACACTGAACTGAAGAGAAGCTCATTTATTAGCCCCACAGAGGCTCTATGGCAGCCAATTATCTGAGAGCATAAAGAGCCGAGGGCCCGGCAGAACTCGGATCTGCAGGGGGCGAGAACAGAGGAGCCGTAATGGGCCGGACTAAAGTGAATTAAAGCTTATTTACACAGCCAAAAGCACACAGCTAACAGCTGCCCCCCTCCAATACCCCCACCCCCTTCATACTCAGAGCTCTCCGCAGGTCTGAGCAGATGGGTCGGGTCCGGACCGGGTTCACCCGGGCCTCCATGTGGTGCAGAATAACAGAATAACGTGGTGCAGAACATCGTCCAGCTCTTTACAATAGCCGAGTGCAAACTCTCAACATATATAAGCAATATATCTATTCGTTTTTACCTTTTAACAAACAAAAAAATAATTTATTTATTTAGATTTAAAGTTTTGTGTAAATGTTTTAGGCATATGTGGGAATTTCAGTAAAGAATAAGTGTCTTATCTGTGAAATAAGTGTTTATTAGCATTATAATAAATACAAACAGCAATTTTAGCCCTGTTGTCCTTAAAACAAACATCTCCTAATCTTTCTCTACTTTAATAGAGTTATTTCTAGTTCTCATCATATTAATCAACACCTGGTTTTCCTAGTGAAAAAAGTAGATTAAAGAATACTAAGCATTATTACACTATAGTGCATTAAAGTGTTCTTGTAGCCACATTCTTATTAATTCAGAAATACAGGACCCTGATGCTGCAAGACCACCATACGGCTGTAACTTGGGCACAGTGCAGAATTCTGTGAACAGTCTTCTCACCTCTAGATGGAGCAAGACGATCACAGATCAGTGCAGGAGCCTGAAAATCTAAGAAATAAAAAAAACTACTGCCATCTGCAGCCATAAAAACAGCCTCTCCTGATGTTATATGATGATTAAATTATATGACGAGGGGGTATTAACAGGCCTTTTTATGTTTGGATAGAATATAGTCTCAAAACAAATGTGACAAACAATATTATTAACATTTTAAAATGATTTTAAGCCACTGATCCTAAATAAAATATAGAAACCTTGTCATGTCCTGGCCTTGTCTCATGTCTCTGTGTGTTTTCCCCACCTGACCCCTGCTCCTCTGTGTGTCCTGTCTCAGTAGTTTTCCACCACGTGTCTCATTTGTAGCTCCGCCCCTTCCCCAGGTGTTTCCAATCCTAGTGTGTTTCCTGTTTCTTTTAATAGATCCCCTGTGCCACGTGTCCCTCGTCAGTCTTTGCAATAACCTCTGTTGTTTTGTCTCTCTGTGTTTCTCTGCGGTTCATAGCCCTAGTTCTTGCTCCGTGTTTATTTCTTGTTTAGTTTTCTAATTTCTTGTTTCCTCCTC